>NC_053023.1:529862470-529862540 GCF_003073215.2 Triticum urartu | reverse complement strand
ACAAAGGGTAACGATTGCGAGAGTCCACGGAGGGCTCCACCCACAAAGGGTAACGGTTGCGCGAGTCCAC
>NC_053023.1:529702230-529861470 GCF_003073215.2 Triticum urartu | reverse complement strand
GCATAATCAGCATACCATGGAGCAGTATGAGAAGCATTTATGACATTTAATTGCTCATCAGGAAAGCTATCATCAATAGTTAGTGGGTCATCAAGCACATTTTATAACCTCGACAAGTTGTCTGCAACGGGGTTCTCAGCTCCCTTTCTATCAACAATATGTAAATCAAATTCTTGTAGCAAGAGAACACATCTAATAAGTCTAGGTTTAGCATCTTTCTTTTCCATAAGATATTTAATAGCAGCATGATCAGTGGGAATAGTTACTTTAGGATCAAAAATATAAGGTCTGAACTTTTCACAAGCAAATACAACTGCTAAGAATTCTTTTTCAGTAGTAGCATAATTTCTTTGAGCATTGTCTAGGGTTTTACTAGCATATTGAATAACGTTTAATTTCTTATCAACTCTTTGCCATAGAACAGCACCTACAGCATAATCACTAGCATCACACATAATTTCAAAGGGTAAATTCCAATCAGGTGGCTAAACAATAGGTGCAGTGATTAATGCTTTCTTAAGTATTTCAAATGCTTCTACACAATCATCATCAAAGACAAATGGTATATCTTTTTGTAATAAATTAGTCAGAGGCCAAGAAATTTTTGAGAAGTCCTTAATGAACCTCCTATAAAATCCGGCGTGACCAAGGAAACTTCTTATACCTTTGATGTCCTTGGGGCATGGCATCTTTTCAATAGCATCAACCTTGGCTTTATCAACTTCAATACCTCTTTCAGAAACTTTATGCCCCAAGACAATACCTTCATTAACCATAAAGTGGCACTTTTCCCAATTCAAAACAAGATTAGTTTCTTCACATCTCTGCAAAACTCGATCAAGGTTGCTCAAGAAATCATCAAAAGAAGATCCATAGACGAAGAAATCGTCCATGAAAACCTCACAAATCTTTTCACAAAAGTCAGAGAATATAGCCATCATGCATCTTTGAAAGGTAGCAGGTGCATTACATAAACCAAAAGGCATACGTCTATAAGCAAAAGTACCAAAATGACAAGTAAAAGTAGTCTTTGATTGATCCTTGGCTGACATGGGTATTTGAGAGAAACCAGAATAACCATCTAGAAAGCAAAAATGTGTATGTTTGGATAATCTTTCTAGCATTTGATTGATAAAAGGTAAGGGGTAATGATCCTTTTTAGTGGCCTTATTTAATTTGTGGAAATCAATTACCATCCTATAACCTGTAATAATTCTTTGAGGAATCAATTCATCTTTATCATTAGGAACGACAGTAATACCTCCGTTCTTGGGGACACAATGGACATGACTTACCCACTAACTATCAGCAATGGGATAGATTATACCTGCCTCAAGGAGCTTTAGTATTTCCTTTCTTACCACTTCTTTCATCTTAGGATTCAACCGTCGTTGGTGATCAATAACTGGTTTGGCATCTTTCTCCACATTTATTTATTGTTGACATAGAGTGGGACTAATGCCCTTAAGATCATCAAGAGTATATCCAATACCAGCATGGTGCTTCTTCAAAGTTTTCAATAATTTTTCTTCCTCCTTCTCTGAAAGGTTAGCACTAATAATGACAGGATATATCTTCTTTTCATCAAGTTAAGAATATTTAAGAGTATCAGGCAACGGTTTAAGCTCAAACACGGGATCACCCTTGGGTGGAGGAGGATCATCCCCTAGGATTTCAACAGGCAAATTGTGTTTTAGAATAGGTTCCTGTTTAAAGAATACTTCATCTATTTCCCTTCTTTCATTCACAAACATATCATTTTCATGGTCTAGCAAATATTGTTCTAAAGGATCACTAGGAGGTACGGCAATAGAAGCAAGACCAATAATTTCATCCTTACTAGGTAATTCTTCTTCACGGTGTTGTCTACTAAATTTAGAGAAATTAAATTCATGAGACATATCATCTAAACCGATAGTAACAACATCCTTTTTGCAATCTATCTTAGCACTAACAGTGTTTAAGAAGGGTCTACCAAATATAATGGGACAAAAGCTATCTTGTGGGGAACCAAGAACAAGAAAATCAGCAGGATATTTAGTTTTCCCACACAAGACTTCAACATCTCTAACAATTCCCATTGGTGAAATAGTATCTCTATTGGAAAGTTTAATTGTGACATCAATATGTTCTATCTCAGCAGGTGCAATATCATGCATAATTTCTTTGTATAAGTCATAAGGTATTGCACTAGCACTAGCACCCATATCACATAAGCCATGATAACAATGATCTCCTATTTTAACAAAAATAACAGGCATGCCTACCATAGGTCTGTTTTTATCTTTAGCACAAGGTTTAGCAATTCTAGCAGTCTCATCAAGGAAATGAATAACATGCCCATCAATATTATCAGACAAGAGATCTTTAACAATAGCAATATCAGGTTCAACTTTAATTTGCTCAGGAGGTGTATATGTTCTAATATTGCTTTTACGAACCACAGTTGAAGCTTTAGCATGATCCTTTATCCTAACAGGGAAAGGTGGTTTCTCAACATAAGAAGTAGGAACAATAGGATCATTATAAGTGATTATATTTTCTTCAACTTTAATAGGTGTAGCTACTTTTACTTCTATGGGATATTTAAACCACTTCTCCTTGGGGAGATCAACATAAGTAGAAAAAGATTCACAGAAAGAAGCTACTATCTCAGAGTCAAGTCCATATTTAGTGCTAAAGTTACGAAAAACATCGGTATTCATAAAATATTTAACACAATCAAACTTAGGTGTCATACCTGACTCCTTACCTTCGTCGAGGTCCCAATCTTCAGAGTTGCGTTTAATTCTTTCCAATAAATCCCATTTGAATTCAATAGTATTCGTCATAAAAGAGCCAACACAAGAAGTATCGAGCATGGTGCGATTGTTATCAGAAAGCCGAGCATATAAATTTTGAATAATCATCTCTCTTGAGAGCTCATAATTGGGGCATGAATATAACATTGATTTAAGCCTCCCACAAGCTTGAGCGATGCTTTCTCCTTCGCGAGGCCAAAAATTATATATATAATTGCGATCACGATGAACAAGATGCATAGGATAAAACTTCTGATGAAATTCCAATTTCAATCATTTGTAGTTCCATGACCTCGTATCATCACATAGCCTATACCATGTCAATGCATCTTCCTTCAAAGATAAAGGGAATACCTTCTTCTTAACAACATCTCCAGGTACACCTGCAAGCTTAAATAATCCACAAACTTCATCAACATATATTAGGTGCTCATCAGGATGCATTGTTCCATCTCCTGCAAAGGGATTAGCTAGCAATTTTTCTATCATACCCAAAGGAATTTCAAAGCAGACATTTTCATTTTCATTTTCAGTAGGTTCAGTAGGTTGAGGAGAAACTCTTTGCTCTACTGGTCGGGGTGAAGATACCCCGAACAAGCCCCTCAAAGGATAACTTTCCATAGTAACAAGTGACAGTAAATTTCAGCACACTATATAAATTTTCCTTACCAAATTCCACCTACCAAAGGCGCTTCACTCCCCGGCAACGGCGCCAGAAAAGAGTCTTGATGACCCACAAGTATAGGGGATCTATCATAGTTCTTTCTATAAGTAAGAGTGTCGAACCCCACGAGGAGCAGAAGGAAATGATAAGCGGGTTTCCAGCAAGGTATTCTCTGCAAGTACTGAAATAAGTGGTAATAGATAGTTTTGTGATAGGATAATTTGTTACGAGCAACAAGTAACAAAAGTAAATAAAGTGCAGCAAGGTGGCCCAATCCTTTTTGTAGCAAAGGACAAGCCTGAACAAACTCTTACATAAAGGAAAGCGCTCCCGAGGACACATGGGAATATCGTCAAGCTAGTTTTCATCACGTTCATATGATTCGCGTTCGGTACTTTGATAATTTCGTATGTGGGTGGACCGGTGCTTGGGTACTGTCCTTACTTGGACAAGCATCCCACTTATGATTAACCTCTATTGCAAGCATCCGCAACTACAACAAAAGTATTAAGGTAAACCTAACCATAGCATGAAACATATGGATCCAAATCAGCCGCTTACGAAGCAACGCATAAACTAGGGTTTAAGCTTCTGTCACTCTAGCAACCCATCATCTACTTATTACTTCCCAATGCCTTCCTCTAGGCCCAAATAATGGTGAAGTGTCATGTAGTCGACGTTCACATAACACCACTAGAGGAGAGACAACATACATCTCATCAAAATATCGAACGAATACCAAATTCACATGACTACTAATAGCAAGACTTCTCCCATGTCCTCAGGAACAAACGTAACTACTCACAAAGCATAATCATGTTCATAATCAGAGGGGTATTAATATGCATATAGGATCTGAACATACGATCTTCCACCAAATAAACCAACTAGCATCAACTACAAGGAGTAATTAACACTACTAGCAACCTACTAGTACCAATCCCCGACTTGGAGACAAGAATTGGATACAAGATATGAACTAGGGTTTTGAGAGGAGATGGTGCTGGTGAAGATGTTGATGGAGATTACCCTCTCCAGATGAGAGGAGCATTGGTGATGACGATGGCGATGACTTCCCCCACCCAGAGGGAAGTTTCCCCGGCAGAACAGCTCCGCCAGAGCCCTAGATTGGTTCCGCCAAGGTTCCGCCTCGTGGCGGCGGAGTTTCGTCCGAGAAGATGGCTTATGATTTTTTCCTCATCGAAAGACTTCATATAGAAGAAGATGGCCATCGGAGGGCCACCAAGGGCCCACGAGGTAGGGGGCGTGCCCCCCGCCCTCGTGGGTAGGGTGTGGCCCCCCTGGTGAACTTCTTGCGCTCAGTATTTTTTATGTATTCTAAAATTGACTTCCGTGAAGTTTCAGGACTTTTGGAGCTGTGCAGAATAGGTCTCTAATATTTGCTCCTTGTCTAGCCCAGAATCCCAGCTGCCGGCATTCTCCCTCTTTATGTAAACCTTATAAAATAAGAGAGAATAGGCATAAGTATTGTGATATAATGTGTAGTAACAGCCCATAATGCAATAAATATTGATATAAAAGCATGATGCAAAATGGACGTATCATAGAGCGAAGCAGGGATTTGCAGAGGTGACAGAGCTCGAGTTTTGAAATAGAGATTGAATAATATTTTGAGCGGTATGCTTTCATTGTCAACAAAACAACTAAGAGATCTCAGTATCTTCCATGCTACATACATTATAGGCGCCCCACCACAACAAACACACTCCACGGCTGGTCCGAAACAACAGGTACCGTCCAACTAACAACAATCCTGGAGGAGTTTTGTTTGCAATTATTTTGATTTGATTTGCTTTGAGCATGGGACTGGGCATCCTGGTTACCAGCCATTTTCTTGTGAATTTTGAGCGGAGTCTACTCATCGTGAGAATAACCCACCTAGCATGGAAGATATTGAAAACTCTAGTTGGTACATGAGCTATTCAAGCATACAAAACAAATTATTATTTGAAGGTTTAGAGGCTGGCAATTGCAAATTTACTTCGAACGGCAGGGAGATACCACATATAGGAAGGTAGGGTGGACTCCTATGGAACAACTTTGGGGTTTATGGAAGTGGATGCACAAGCAGTATTCCCGCTTAGTACAAGTGAAGGCTAGAAAGAGACTGGGAGGCGACCAACTAGAGAGCGACAACAGTCATAAGCATGCATTGAGATTATCCAACATTGAGTGCAAGCGTGAGTAGGGTATAAATCACCATGAACATAAATATCGTGGAGGCTATGTTGATTTTGTTTCAACTACATGCGCGAACATGTGCCAGGTCAAGCCACTCGAAATATTCAAAGGAGGATACCATTCTATCATACTACATCACAACCATTTTAATTTCCATGTTGGCACGCAAGGTAAACCATTATAAATTCCTAACTGATTGAGCATGGCATGAGTAACTATAATCTCTAATTTTCATTGCAAACATGTTTCATTCACAATAGGCTGAATCAGGAATGATGAACTAATCATATTTACAAAAACAAGATGGGTCGAGTTCATACCAGCTTTTCCTCATCTCAATCATTTCATCATATATCGTCATTATTGCCTTCCACTTGCACGACCGAACGTTGTGGATAATAATAATAGTGCACGTGCATTCGACTAAGCTGGAGTCTGCAAACGTTTATTCAGAGGAGAAGACAAGGTAATATGGGCTCTTTGTTAGATCAACAATAATGCATGAGAGCCACTCAACATTTTCATCGTGGTCTTCTCCTCTCGACCCCCAAAGAAAAGAATATAATTTCAAATAAACACACTGAAATATTTTTGGAGTTTTTGTTTTTCTGAGGAAAGAAGAACAAGAACGAGAAAAACTATTTACACGGGAAAGCTCCCAACAAGGGCGAGAAATCTTTTTGGGTTTTCTATTAAGTTCACTACTACTAAGCATGCATAGAAAGTAAACTAACTACAACTAATTTTTTTGGTTTTTCTTAAGGTTTTTCGAACACACAAGAAGAAAGCGTAAAAATAAAGTAAACTAGCATGGATAATAAAATGAAAGAGTATGAGCACCGACAACTGAAATGAGTGTGTGAACATGAATGCAATGTCGGTGAGAAATATGTACTCCCCAAGCTTAGGCTTTTGGCCTAAGTTGGTCTACGCCCACGGATGGCCTGGTGGATATCCAAAGTTGAAGTCGGGGTCATACTATGTTGCGGCAGCCATCGCTTGGCGAGCTTCCTCCTGAAGATGAGCAGCCTCAGCTGTCCTCTCATACTCCCTTGCCTCCTCTCTAGTAAAAAAGTATCTTCCATTTGCCTCAAAGTTGAAGAGAGCAGGAGCAGGAAGAGTAACAAGGACGTCACGCCGTCTATCAAAGTTTAGTTGGTACTGGAGGATTTGCTCATTCCTCTTAAGAAACTAGTGGCATACCATAGCCTCGTAATCCAAAAAAGCAGGTGGCAACTCAATATCATATCCTCTAATAGGTACTTTCAAATATTTAGCTAAAAGAGTTGCATAGGTCCCACCAAATAAATCTCCATCCTTAGCATTAAGATGTAACCTTCTAGCAATAATGGCCCGCAAATTATATCTTTTATCACCTAACACCGCACACTTGGGGATACTAAGATCAGGTACGCAAATATGGCATTGTTCATCTTTACCATTAATACATGTACCGATAAAGAGAGCAAAATAATGTATGGCAGGAAAGTGAATGCTCCCAACGGTTGCTTGTGTGATGTTTCTAGTTTCTCTAATAGTAATGTTAGCAAGGAAATCATTATATTCAGATTTATGGGGCTCACTAAGACTACCCCATTACGGAATTTTGCATGCATCACAATAATCTTCTAGGTCCATGGTATAAGGTTCATCATAAAGATCAAACATGACAATATGAGTATTACGCTTGGATGAAAACTCAAACCTCCGCATGAAGGAATCAGTGAGATAATAATATTGTTGGCACTTGTCCGCTAAGAAATCCTCAAGGCTGGCATTTTGTATGTACGCATAGTATTCATCCTTGAAACCTGCATGATCCATAAATTCATCCAATGGCCATTCACACAGCCTCACTTGATGAGCTTCCCTTGGTAGTTCAGAGTCCGGTTCACGTATCGCGTTCCTCGGTGCTTGCTTCCTTGAAGAACCACCTTGGTACATTCTCCTAGAAAATTTTCTTTTCTCTGAAAAATTTCTGAAATTTTTAGTGACTCAAAATAAAAGTGAATCAAACTCAACAAAATTGATAGCAACTTCTCCTATAAGTGCATAGAAGCTATATCATGCATCAAAACTACTTTGGACCATATACATTTGACATGCAAGCTCAAGAACAAGGTCACCACAGCAGAAATTTTTTGCAATGAATAAAGCACTGGAACAAAAACTAATTGGACCCTTGGAGGAGTCACATACCGAAGATCAATCCCCCAAAGCAGTTTTGTGAATGGAGCCTTGAGCAAGGAGATCGAAAATGGTAACAAGATGAGCAAGAACACGAGTTTGAGCTATGGAGTGATTTTTTCTGGAGGAAGAAGGAGTGGATGGGTGCTGAAATAAGTGGAGGGGGCCACGTGGGGCCCACAAGGTCAGGGGCACGCCCCAGGGGGGTGGGTGCGCCCTCCACCCTTGTGGCCAGTTCGTGAGGCCCCCTGGTGTGTTCTTTGCACCAGAAATTCTAAAATATTCTATAAAAATCATATCCAATTTTCAAGGCATTTGTAGAACTTTTATCTTCGGGACATTTTTTTATTGCATGGATAATTTAGAAAACAGACAGAAAATACTATTTTTGCTTTACTTAATCTAAAAAAACTGAAAGTAAAAGATGGGTACAGAAAGTTGTGCATTCTAAATTCATGCATCTCATGCTCATCAAAAGAAATCCATTAACAAGGTTGATCAAGTCTTATTAACAAACCCCTTCCGAGTAACATGAAATCGGAGAATTTTCGATACACTAGGTTACCTCAATGGGGATATGCATTTCCCCAACAATAAGAATATCATATTTCTTTTTGGCAGTAGGAAGAGGGAATTCAAAACTTCCAATAGTAATAGTTGAAAATTTTCCAATAGAATTGATACTATGAACTTGAGGCTGTTTCTTCGGAAAGTGTACCGTATGCTCATTACCATTAACATAAAAAGTGACATTGCCTTTGTTGCAATCAATAACAGCCCCTGCAGTATTTAAAAATGGTCTATCAAGAATAATTGACATACTGTCGTCCTCGGGAATATCCAGAATAACAAAGTCTGTTAAGATAGTGATGTTTGCAACCACAACAGGCACATCCTCACAAATACCAATGGGTATAGCAGTTGATTTATCAGCCATTTGCAAAGAAATTTCAGTAGATGTCAACTTATTCAATTCAAGTCTACGATATAAAGAGAAAGACATAACACTAACACCGGCTCCAAGATCACATAAAGCAGTTTTAACATAGTTCCTTTGAATGGAGTATGGTATAGTTGGTACTCCTGGATCTCCAAGTTTCTTTGGTATTCCACCCTTAAAAGTATAATTAGCAAGCATGGTGGAAATTTCAGCTTTCGGTATGTTTCTTTAATTAGTAACAATATCTTTCATATACTTAGCATAAGGAGGCATTTTAAGCATATCAGTTAAACACATACGCAAAAAGATAGGTCTAATCATTTCAGCAAAGCGCTCAAATCCTTGTCATCCTTTTTCTTGGATGGCTTAGGAGGAAAGGGCATGGGTTTCTGAACCCATGGCTATCTTTGTTTACCATGTTTCGTAGTAACTCTCTTATCATAATGTTGATTCTTTGATTGTGGGTTATCAAGATCAAGAACAGGTTCAGTCTCTACATCATTATCATTACTAGGTTGAGCATCAACATGAACATCATTATTAGCATTATCACTAGGTTCATGTTCATCACCAGATTGTGTCTTAGCATCAGTAATAGAAATATCATTGGGATTCTCGGGTGTGTCTATAGCAGGTTCACTAGCATGCAAAGTCCTATCAGTTTTCTTTTTCTTTTTATTACTAGGACTAGGTGCATCAGTATTAGTTCTCTTAGAATCCTGCTCAACTCTCTTAGGATGGCCCTTAGGATACAAAGGTTCCTGGGTCATTTTACCACCTCTAGTCATAACCCTAACAGCATTATCATTATTCTTACTATTCAACTCATTAAGCAATTCATCTTGAGCTTTAACTACTTGTTCTACTTGAGTTGTAACCATGGAAGCATGTTTAATAATAAGCTTAAGATCATTACCAGTACTATTCATATAATTACTCATGTGATCAAGCATGTAAGCATTACGTTTCAATTGTCTACTAACATAAACATTGAAGTTCTCTTGTTTAACAATAAAATTATCAAACTCATCAAAGCATTGTCTAGCAGACTTATTATGAGGAATATCATCTTCATCAAATCTACAGAGAGAGTTTACCTCTACTACATGTGTCGGGTTATCAAGACCATGTATTTCCTCAATAGGTGGTAGGTTTTTAACATCTTCAGCTTTAATACCCTTTTCTTTCATAGATTTCTTTGCCCCTTGCATATCTTCAGGAATGAGAAATAGAATACCCCTCTTCTTTGGAGTTGGCTTCGGATTTGGTTCAGGAAGTGTCCAATCATTTTTATTACTCAATATATTATTCAATAGCAATTCAGCTTGCTCAACAGTTCTTTCCTTGAAAACACAACCAGCACAACTATCCAGGTGGTCTCTAGAAGCATCGGTTAGTCCATTATAAAAGATATCAAGTATTTCATTTTTCTTGAGAGGATGATCAGGCAAAGCATTAAGTAATTGGAGAAGCCTCTCCCAAGCTTGTGGGAGACTCTCTTCTTCAATTTGGACAAAATTATATATTTACCTTAAAGCAGCTTGTTTCTTGTGAGCGGGGAAATATTTTGCAGAGAAGTAATATATCATATCCCGGGGACTACGCACACAACCAGGAGAAAGAGAATTAAACCATATCTTAGCATCACCCTTTAATGAGAAAGGAAACAATTTAAGGATATAGTAATAGCGAATTTTTTCCTCATGAGTAAATAGGGTGGCTATATCATTCAATTTTGTATGATGTACCAGAACAGTTTCAGATTCATAGCCATGAAAAGGATCAGATTCAACCAAAGTAATTAACTTAGGATCGACAGAGAATTCATAATCCTTATCAGTAACAAAGCTAGTGAAGTAGCAAAAGCGGGATCATATTTCATTCTAGCATTCAAGGATTTTTCTTCCAGCTTAGCTAACAATTTCTTATGATCTTCTCTATCATTGCAAGAAAAGAAGTCTCTAGCAGTTTCTTCATCCATAACATAACCCTCAGGAACAATAGGCAATTCATATCAAGGGGGAGAATCATAATCATAATCTTCAATAATATCATCAGTTTTAGTAATTTCATTCTCTCTAGCCCTAGCAAGTTGTTCATCAAGAAATTCACCCAGTGGCATAGTATCATCAAGCAAACAAGTAGTATCATCACAAGCATCATTCATAGTAGAAGTGGCATCAACAATACATGCGACATATCGGAATCAATAGCAGGTGTAGGTGTCGCAACTTTACTCAAAACAGAAGGATAATCAAGTGCAGAGCTAGCTGGCAGTTCCTTACCTCCCCTCGTAGTTGAGGGAAAAATCTTAGTTCTTTGATGTTTCAGATTCCTCATAGTGATCAACAGATATAAATCCCAAGTGACTCAGATAATAGAGCTATGCTCCCCGGAAACGGCGCTAGAAAAAGGTCTTGATAACCCACAAGTACAGGGGATCACAACAGTTTTCGAGGGTAGAGTATTCAACCCAAATTTATTGATTCGACACAAGGGGAGCCAAAGAATATTCATGGGTATTAGCAGCTGAGTTATCAATTCAACCACACCTGAAAGACTTAATATCTGCAGCAAAATATTTTGTAGCAAAGTAGTATGGAAGTAACGGTAACAATGGCAATAGTAATAATAGCAGTTTCGTAGCAATCGTAACAGTGGCAATGGAAAAGTAACTGAGCAAAGATCAATATGTGAAAAGCTCATAGGCAATGGATCAATGATGGATAATTATGTCGTATGTCATTCATCATGCAACGATTATAACATAGGGTGACACAGAACTAGCTCCAGTTCATCAATATAATGTAGGCATGTATTCCGAATATAGTCATACATGCTTATGGAAAAGAACTTGCATGACATCTTTTGTCCTACCCTCCCGTGGTAGCAGGGTCCTATTGGAAACTAAGGGATATTAAGGCCTCCTTTTAATAGAGTACCGGACCAAAGCATTAGCACTTAGTGAATACATGAACTCCTCAAACTACGGTCATCACTGGGAGTGGTCCCGACTATTGTCACTACAGGGTTGCCGGATCATAACACATAGTAGGCGACTATAACTTGCAATATTGAATCAAGAACACAAATATATTTATGAAAATATAAAGGGTTCATATCTGAGTTCATGGCACTCGGGCCCTAGTGACAAGCATTAAGCCTACAATGGAGTTACTCACGAACGGCGATGAGAATCATGGAATTGGTGATGGAGGATGGTTGATGATGACAATGGCGACGGATTCCCCTCTCTCGAGCCCCGAACGGGCTCCAGATTTGCCCTCCCGAGGAAGAACAGGGCTTGGCGGTGGCTCCATATCGTAAAACATGATGAATCCTTCTCTCCGATTTTTTCCCCGAAAGTGAATATATGGAGTTGGAGTTGAGGTCAGTGGAGGTCCAGGGGGCCCACAAGGTTGGAGGGCGCGCCCCCACCCTTGTGGCTAGTGTGTGGGCCCCCTGATGCCAATTCTTTCGCCAATATTTTTTATTAATTCAAAAAATAATCTCCGTTGATTTTTAGGTCATTCCGAGAACTTTTATTTCTGCACAAAAATAACACCATAGCAATTCTGCCGAAAACAGCGTTAGTCCTGGTTAGTTCCATTCAAATCATGCAAGTTAGAGTCCAAAACAAGGGCAAAAGAGTTTGGAGAAGTGGATACACTGGAGACGTATCAACATGCCATGGTAAAAATTGTGTCCCAATTGGGGTAGGTTTGGGTATAAGCTTCTCACAAACCAGAGCTTCTCACAACAAGCCGGATGGTTTGGGTAGGGAACGTGCCACCTTTGGGGACGGAACGATATATGTTGCCTCTTATTGCTTTCAAAAAAATTCTAGTGTCAACATAGAACAACATGGGTGTTGTGTTAAATTTCAGAATATTTCTAGGCATTAACTAGGGTTTCTAGGCATTTTATGTGGATAATTCAAATTTGAACTACAAGCACATGCTCCAGTGCATATAAATTGGTTAAAAAAACAAATCTGTGTCCTTGGGTGCATGCTTAGGTCCCATGCAAGAAATGTGAATGAATTTAACACCCTGCCACCGTCACTCGGCCGCAAACATTGAGATACATGCTTTTTAAATTCTAGTAAATCCAAAACTCGTCTGAAATTCACGAATCTTGGCATGCTATCATTGAGCGGCATCAACATGCTATGGTAAGAACTTTGTCCCGTTTGGGGCAAGTTTTGGTATAAGCTTCTCAAAACAAGCCTCATGGTTTCGGTATGGAACGTTTCACCTTTGGGTATGAAATGATATACGTCGCCTCTTCTTGATTTCAATTTTTTCTCTAGTGTCAAGATAAAACAACAGGAGTGTTGTGTTAATTTTTGGAATTTTTCGGGGTTCATTTGGGCATTTTTATACATTAATTGAACTTTTAATGCTTTTATGTGCATAATTCGAATTTGAACTACAGGCACATGCTCTAATGCATATAAATTGGTTGAAAATTCAAATTTGGGTCCTTGGTTGCATGCTTAGGTCCCATGCAAGAAATGAGAATGAATGTCGAATACCCTGCCACCGTCACTTGGCCATGAATATTGAGATACTTGGTTTTTAAATTCTAGTAAATCCAAAACTCATCTGAAATTCATGAAACTTGGCATGCTATCATGGAGCGGCATCAACATGTCGTGGTAAAATTTTTGTCCCATTTGGGGCAAGTTTGGGTATAAGCTTCTCACAAACCAGAGCTTCTCAGAACAAGCCTGATGGTTTCGGTAGGGAACGTGCCACCTTTGGGGATGAAATGATATCCGTTGCCTCTTATTGCTTTCCAAAATTTTCTAGTGTCAACATGGAACAACAGGAGTGTTGTGTTAAATTTTGGATTTTTTGGGGGTTCGTTTGGACATTTTTATACATTAACTGGGTTTTCTAGGAATTTATTGTGCATAATTCAAATTTGAACTACATGCAAATGCTCCAGCGCATATAAATTGGTCGAAAAATCAAATATGTGTCCTTGGTTGCATGCTTAGGTCCCATGCAAGAAATGGGAACGAATATCAAACATCTTGCCACTGTCACTCGGCCGCAAACATTGAGATACCTGGTTTTTAAATTCTAGTAAATCCAAAACTCGTCTGAAATTCATGAAACTTGGCATGCTATGATGGAGCAGCGTCAACATGCCCTGGTAAATTTTTTGTCCCATTTGGGGCATGTTTGGGTATAAGCTTCTCACAAACCAGAGCTTCTCACAATAAGCCTGATGGTTTTGGTAGGGAACTTCCCACCTTTGGGGATGAAACGATATCCGTTGCCTCTCATTGCTTTCAAAAAATTTCTAGTGTCAACATAGAACAACATGATTTTTTTGTTAAATTTTGGATATTTTTCGGGATTCGTTTGGACATTTTTATACATTAACTAGGTTTCTAGGCAGTTTATGTGCATAATTCAAATTTGAACTACATGCATATGCTTTGGTGCATATAAATTGGTTGAAAAATCAAATCCGTGTCCCCAGGTGCATGCTTAGGTCCCATGCAAGAAATGGCAATGAATTTCAAACACCAGGGCATTGTTGATTGCCGACAAAACGTTGAGATACTTTGTTTTTAAATTCTAGTAAATACAAAACTCGTCTGAAATTCATGAAACTTGACATGCTATCATGGAATGGCACCCGACATGCTGTGGTATTTTTCGTGTCCACTTGAGAGAAGGCGCACTCGAATAACAGGCAACAAAGGCATTTTGAAACAAATAGCTCCCACTATAACATCTCAAACGTTTTGTATAATTTAAATCATATGCGTTCTGTTAACCACTCACGTGACACCACGACTCACTCTTTTAATGGCTAGGAGGTGCCGTGTAGACATGTGCTTGACTAAACGGGAGGCGTGCGAGCTGTACTCCAATGCGTAGGCTCACCGGGAAGCGTGCGAGCTGTACGCCGCATAGGCTCACCGAAAAGCGATCCCTTTAACTTCCATGGCCGCCTCCTTGCTCGCATCCTCTCCATTAATGGTTCCCAAGCCGCAGTTAAATACGGTTTTAAATATAAAACACTCATTGCGAACATTTTAGTTAGAACACCCGTACGCAAACTGACAGCTTCCCTAGGAAGCCAAGAGAAAATGTGTCAAGCAGGATTTATGCAGCTCTTGATCGCAAACGTCTTGGTTAGAACACCCGTATGCAAACCGACAGCTTCCCCAGAAAGCCAAGAGAAAATGTGCCGAGCAGGATTTGTACATCCCTTCAACGCAAAATATTGTTTTGGATGACCCATCTGCAACCACGTACAAACAATTTGGTAAGATTTGCATCTGTCATATTGGGTATGTTGCAATTTGTCAAACTGGAAAGATTGACATTTGTTGATCTAGTAACATTACCATTTTTCAATCCTTGTAACACTGCGATTTGTCAAAATATGTAGCTAAAAATCACTAGCACTACCTAATTTTTGCAACTAAAATTCAGTAATTAAGCATAGATTTCGTTCATAGATTAAGCAGTCGTTCTTTATACAAACAGTTCAACTCAACAGCTAAACCGACCAAACTTTTCCCCAATTGTTGCCAACCACGTACTGAAATAGCTAGTTCAACTATATATACTAGCTAATTTTAAGTATGTTGTACAGTTCACCACATCTATAGTCAGATGAACTGAACAAAATAGCCCCTAAATACTACTACAACTATGGAGGGGATTTACTACTTCCCGCAGCCTCTCCTCTGTCGAGCGCGCTCAGTAAGAGGCAGAGGAGGAGGAGCCTACCGACGAGCTGGACAACTGCAATACGGTGCCTGCCACTGTTGCAGCTTCAGCGTCGCTCACCTCGAACGCCCTTTGCCGCTCCAGACGACCCCTCTCGAAGTGGTGGTTCTCTTCGTAGATCTCCTAATTCCTCGAGCCTGAGGCAGCGTGTGCCGTGGCCACGGCAGTGGTAAGGCTCTATGCATGCTCGACGAGGCGCTCCTCCTCCTCCCGGAGGAACTCGGTGTAGCGCGCAAGGTCGCTGACGCACGTGCGGGCCTCCACCTCCGCCTCCCACCTTCGGGCGGCGGTGGCGGAGCGAGTGATGACCCTAGCAGTCGACGGTGGGCTGGCGGCCATGGTGGCCAATGATGGGGTGGCATCCACTACCACCACCTCTGCCTTTGGGCCGCGGTGGCGGAGCGGGTGATGGCCGGCAGTGGGGTGGCGGCCAGGATGGCAACCTCCCGCCTTCAGGCTGCGGCGGCAGAGTGGACGATGGCCCTGGCTTTCGATGATGGTGTGGCGGCAACGGCGGATGATAACAGCTGCCAACGGGCAGCTGCGGCGGAGCGTGTGGCGGGTGTACCACGCACACCCAACAGGGACGCCACACGCACTACACTTCTTCTGGGACTGCACTGCCGCCATGGTGTAGCCTCCTAGCCGGGGTTGTCCTCTGATGACGACGGAGTGGCTGAGCGACGACGACAGACCGGTGCCATTGGTGATCGTGGGAGAAGCAGACTAGATAAGCTACAGGGAGGGAGGGGAAAATTCGACGCAGGACTCGCCGGCCGTGAGGGTTTATATAGCAGGCCGGTAAGCATTGGGATTTTGGGGGATTTCACCAAGTCAGGGGGAGCTTGTGCAGGAACCTGCGAGGTTGTGCAGGAACGAGCTCACCGACGATTCATTGGCGCCACTTCGAGCCACCGTTTGGCCAAAAGAATGCCCCTCCCCCCATGTTGCGCAAGCTTGCGCTGTAAGCCGTCTGCGGTAGCGGGGTGACAAGACGTGTGTCGGTGTCAAAACCAGCGGATCTCGGGTAGGGGGTCCCGAACTGTGCGTCTAGGCCGGATGGTAACAGGAGGCAAGGGACACGAAGTTTTACCCAGGTTCAGGCCCTCTCGATGGAGGTAAAACCCTACGTCCTGCTTGATTAATATTGATGATATGGGTAGTACAAGAGTAGATCTACCGCGAGATCGGAGAGGCTAAACCCTAGAAGCTAGCCTATGGTATGATTGTTGTTGTGTATGTTGTCCTACGGACTAAAACCCTCCGGTTTATATAGACACCGGAGAGGGTTAGGGTTACACAAAGTCAGTTACAATGGTAGGAGATCTGTATATCCGTATCACCAAGCTTGCCTTCATCACCAAGGAAAGTCCCTTCCGAACACGGGACGAAGTCTTCAATCTTGTATCTTCATAGTCCAGGAGTCCGGCTGAAGGTATAGTCCGGTCATCCGGACACCCCCTAATCCAGGACTCCCTTAGTAGCCCCTGAACCAGGCTTCAATGACGACGAGTCTGGCGTGCAGATTGTCTTCGGCATTGCAAGGCGGGTTCCTCCTCCAAGTACTTCATAGAAGATTTTGAACACAAAGATAGTGTCCGGCTCTGCAAAATAAGTTTCCACATATTGCCATAGAGAGAATAATATTTACACAAATCTAATCTGCTGACGTATTCCGTAGTGTGACACACCACGGCCAAGCCTTTATCCAAGTTGTTTCATTATCCCACCTCAGCGTGTCATGCGAGGCGGTTTCCTTGGCACGTCTTGTTAAAGCAGAGATCGTGTCCCCTTATTCTGGGATTCTCATCAATACGGGCATGGGTAACCCAACCGCGCCATTGATTACGGCGCTTGGAGATAAGCGAGTTTTACCAGGTTGGTGGGGACACATAGTTGCGTCCACCCATATAAGGGGATAAGGATCCACCTTTTCACCTACGCCTTCTTGCTCCCTTGCTTATCCATTCTCGCGTACTCGAGCTCTAGCGCCCAAGTCCGCACTCCCCACCTCAACCTTCTCCAACCATGTCCGGAGCGGGAGGCAAGTGGATGGTCTCCTCTGTCACGGAGGGACACATCAAAAAACTGAGGAAGGCCGGATACTTGTCTAACGACATTGCGTACCGGCTTCCCGAAAAGGGGCAGCTCATCCCCACCCCTAGGCCCCATGAGAGGGTGGTGTTCCTCCCCCATTTCCTCCGCGGACTGGGCTTCCCTCTTCACCCATTTGTCCAGGGGCTCATGTTCTACTATGGCCTGGATTTCCACGATCTGGCCCCGAACTTTGTCCTCAACAACTCAGCGTTTATCGTCGTGTGTGAGGCTTTCCTCCGCATCCGCCCCCATTTCGGCCTATGGCTCAAGACTTTCAATGTCAAGCCGAAGGTGGTGTGCGGCAACCAGGCAGAGTGCGGAGGCGCCATGGTGTGCAAGATGGCCAACGTCTTATGGCTCGAGGGCTCCTTTGTGGAGACCCTGAAGGGGTGGCAATCGGGGTGGTTTTACATCACCGAGCTGCGCGACCCCGAATGGGTCGCAGCCCCCAAGTTTCGATCCGGACCCCCTACGCGGCTCACCTCCTGGAAGGAGACGGGCCTGTCGTGGGGTAAAAAAGGAGAGCTGACCGGACTCCAAACATGCGTCCCAACCCTGGTGGACAAGAAGCTCAAACTTGTCAACGTAGTCCAGGATATGCTCATCCGCCTGATCCTCCCGTGTCAACAACGGGCTTTCAACCAGTGGGAGTTCGACCCGGCATGGCACCAAACTCTGAGCAGGCTCTTCGACACGACATATGAAGATGCCTGGAAGGTGCTTTTCAAGGGCGCCGAGGCCCCCGCATCCGCTACCGAGGATCGCGGATTCAGTACGCAGCGTCACGCTCATGTGGTAAGCTTTTTTTCCTTTTACAGGGTATCAGTTTTTCATAGTTTGACTCCATGCGGGATCTAAGCTCCCTTACCTTTGACAGGATTGGCAGGTGACGTCCGGACAAATCAACTATCCGGCTCCTTTGCCCGAAGGCCCAGCGGACGCTCGCTTGGCGAAGCTACTGGTTCCGGCACCCTATGTGGTGCCGGAGAAGAAGGCCGCGAAAAAGGCCACGGGGACTCGAGAGAGTGCCCGGCGCCAGGAGGTGTCGGATCCATCATCCGACGGTTCCGAGGCGCATTCCTCCCATGAAGACGAGGAGGAAGAAGAAGAGACCTCTCCCCCTCCAGCGGGAGGAGAGAAGAAAAGGAAGGCCGCCCTCTCTGGGGAGGCCGGAGGGTCCAAGAAGGGGAAAACCCTTCCTCCGGACTACTCCACCGACGCCGATGACGGCGGAGAGGAGTGGCCGCCCAGGGCCAAGCCGCTGGCAAAATCATAAGTATCCGGATACCAGAGTAATTCATAGTATTCGTTTATTGCACAGCTTTCCCTTATGTCGAATATGTTTATGCAGCCCACCCAAAGACCAGCTCGACGCGTCGTCGAGCGGCTCACTGGACTCGTCGGACGTGAACTCGCTTCCGACGGCTTCCTCTCCCCGCCCTACGGAAAACACCGAAGTGTTATCCCAACAGGTTCCAAGCCGGGAGGAGGTGGTCGTGGAGGCGCCGCAAGGCGACCTCCCGGACTCCAGGAGTGAAGGGGATGAAACCCCCCAGGGCTCCAAGTCCGGCTCTAGGCCGGACACCGCTCCAGAACCTTCAAAGGTTCCAGAGTCCGGCGAGGGACCTCCTTCCAAGAGGAGCAAGCCCACCATGCCGGTGACCCCCGTCCAACTGGAGGCGCCGGACAATCTGTTGGAGGCGCTCCAAGGCGCCTCCATCGACGAGGAGCACCGCACCATTATGAGTGCGGTGGTCCATAAGGTTAAGTCCGCCAAGGGCGGACTGGCTGAAGCTTGTACTAGTCTTTTAACAGGCTTTGAGGTAAGTAAAGAATGTGTAAATAATATTACCGCATAGACAGTAGCCCCTGATGCTCTGTTTGGCGTTCGGGAAGAAAATCCGAATAGAGGATCAAATAAAATTCGCATGAGTCTAACAAAAAGGAGTCAATATGCGTATGCAGGCTTCTCTGCTTGCGTCCGCCGCACTGACTGCGGAAGTGGACACGCTAAAGCAGAACCTCGAGCGGTCCGAGCAAGAGCTCGGGCGTGCCAAGAAGCAGCTCGAGGAAAATGAAGGTAAGAAATACCTTGTTTAAATATATATAAAAAGGTGCAATTGCAAAAAATGACAGGATTGTCGTGGCTATTGTAGGGGCCACATCTGAGGTGGCGACCCTTAAGCAAGCGCTGGTCGAGGCCGAGAAGAGGGCGGCCTCGGAGCGCACCGAGCGGGGTAAGTATGAGGCCGAGGTTGGCAAGGTACGGCAAGAGCTCCAGGCTCTCATGGAAAAACATGAGAGTTTGGAGCTTGACTCAAAGACGTGAGCGTCCGAGCTCGCGGTGGCTATTGAAAATGCCAAGTCTGCCAAGGCCGAATCCCAGAAGACCCTCCAGGAGTTGGATGAGGTGAAGAAGATAGCGGCGGGTAAGGCATTCTTTATGCAAAGCAAACACATAAACGTGAGTTACTTGTTACTTACCCGAATCCGGAGCTCTCCAGGAGCGTTCGCAGATCTTCTCCGGAGTGTGTCCGATGCCGCCGCATTCTATCGAGCCAAGGAGGGCAGCTCGACAGAGAAGTTGTTCTGGTCTCAGTATTCTGAGGCCGGACACCCCGTGCCCCTGAGCGACCAGCTGAAGCAACTGGTCGAGCTCCACAAGGCGGCCGAACAGGCCATGAAGGGCCTCATAGTTTGGCTGTGGCCTGGAGGGGCTCTGCCTAGGAGCTATTTCGGGCTGGTACGGCGGCTGGTGGAGGCCTGTCCAAGGCTCGAAGTCATCAAGTGTTCCGTCTGCATTGAAGGTGCCCGTAGGGCCCTTGCCCGTGCTAAGGTGCACTGGGGCAAGCTGGATGCTGAGAAGCTTGTGAAGGACGGGCCACCGCCGGGGAAAGAGCATCGCAAGCCCAAGAATTATTATAAGGATGTTCTGAAGGGTGCCTGCCTTGTGGCGGATGAATGTTCTAGGGATGTAATTTTTGAGTGAAACTTGCTCGTTTTGTCCTGTGCGCTGAAAACTTGTTCATATGCGCTAAGCAATGCTGTTGGAATTTAAAATATTACCTTCTGTGCGGCTGTTTATCAATTCTGAGAGATGGCAAATCGTCGGCTTCTGCCCCCGTGCCGCTAGTGCTGGGGTGTTTGGGGATAAACCTGAGCGCTCTTTTTCCCATGTTTGGGTCCTTCGAGGGAGGCGCTCAGCCCAACGAACAAGGCAATCGGACTATAATGCATGAACACTCTCACTTAGCCATAGAATTCTATAATTTTAAATTTCGGTGAAGCCCCTGGTATTTGGAAGACCGAGTTCGGGGCGCTATCCACGCCTTGGCTGGACAGAGCCAGCTCCTCGCTCTAAGCGGCATAAGTCTTTAGGGACTCGAAAAACCTCTCGAACAGCGACCAGCTCTCGCTTCATCATGACAGTCAGTTTTAGCTTTCTCCACTGAGGTGCTCGACCCAGCTCAACTGGGGCACAATCGCAGTGGTTCTCCTAGTGCTACCTTAGCCGATATGGCGGAACGTAAGGCACCAAAACATAGGAGCCAGGCAAACCCAACTATTGACCCAAGACATGATTCGGAGCCGATGCATATAATGCTATAAGTTCGGGGTGCCGCACTTGTTAAAGTGTTCGGACTTCTCACACCATATTGAGGGGTGCTAAAGCCCCTGGCGTATTTAGGCCGTACCAAAGTGTACGGGTGCAATATGTCGTTAAGGAACATATATATATATATAAAGAGTAATGCAAAAATAGACAAAAGCTATGCACTGTTTATTAAAGAGGGCTGCGATCAAAGCAGAAGATACAAATAATGCGATAAGCAAAAGGTTGGACTATGTAACATGTCCGTTCCAGGGGCAAGCTACGGAATAGTATGCGAAACAGGTATACTGCTCGTGATAGAGACCACCTGGGAGTTTCGTAATGCGGCGTGGCTTGTCTGCTTCCCTGGTTCTTGCATCGTTTGTGCGGCAATTGAACTGCCGAACAGGCCTTCCGAAGAGTGGAGTCCTGAAAGTAAGAGAAAATTAAAAAATCGGCAGCCCCTGGTGCAGTTTAAGCGGTGTTTCGGGCATGCCGTGATGGTGCCCCTCCCCCTGTACCCATGGTATTTCTAGAGCGTAGTTATGTACGCGAAGTACTGGTGTCGCATTTTTGCGAGGGCTGGGGTTGGGGCCGCATTGCTACGCCTGCTCGGATAGTGCCAGGCAGTTTTGTTGTAGGTTACTCTGGGCGCGCTTGACGGTGTCCGGTCGTTTAATGGCCGGACTGGAGAACTGCCTGGAGAGGCTGCTTTGTACTTCCGCTGCAAGGGCCTCCGTGTGCTCCTCCATTTGGAGGGAGCGTTCGGTGTTTCCATTGACCGTAATTACTCCTCGGGGCCTGGTATCTTGAGCTTAAGGTATGCGTAGTGCGGTACCGCATTGAACTTGGCAAATGCAGTTCGCCCGAGCAGTGCGTGATAGCCACTGTGGAATGGGACTATGTCGAAGATTAACTCCTCGCTTCGGTAATTATCCGGAGATCCAAAGACCACTTCAAATGTGGCTGAGCCTATAGAGTTGGCCTCTACACCTGGTATTACGCCTTTAAAGGTTGTTTTGGTGGGCTTAATCCTCGAGGGATCTATGCCCATTTTCCGCACTGTATCCTGGTAAAGCAGGTTCAGGCTACTGCCGCCGTCCATAAGGACTCTAGTGAGATGAAATCCGTCAATAATTGGGTCTAGAACCAATGCGGCGAATCCGCCATGACGGATGCTAGTGGGATGGTCCCTTCGATCAAAGGTGATCGGACAGGAGGACCATGGGTTGAACTTTGGGGCGACTGGCTCTACTGCGTATACGTCCCTTAACGCGCGCTTCCGCTCCCTTTTGGGGACGTGGGTTGTGTATATCATGTTCACCGTCCGCACTTGTGGGGGAAAACCCTTCTGTCCACTGTTGTTCGGCGGCCGGGGCTCCTCGTCGTCATCGCTATGTAGCCCCTTGTCTTCATTATCGGCGTTTAACTTGCCTGCCTTCTTGAACACCCAACAATCCCTGTTTGTGTGATTGGCCGGCTTTTCGGGGGTGCCATGTATCTGGCACAAGCGGTCGAGTATTCGGTCCAAACTGGACGGGCCCCTAGGATTCCTTTTGAATGGCTTTTTCCACTGACCGGATTTAGAGCCTCTGAATCCGGCATTAACTGCCGTATCCTCGGTATTGTCGCCGTTAATGCGGCGCTTCTGCTTGTTGCGACACGACCTGCCACTACTGTCCCTGGTATTCGAGTTACCAGGGTTCTTGGTCATATTGTTGCTACGAGCAAGCCAGCTGTCTTCTCCCGCGCAAAAGCGGGTCATGAGTGTTGTGAGTGCTGCCATAGACTTCGGCTTTTCCTGTCCAAGGTGCCTGGCAAGCCACTCGTCACGGATATTGTGCTTGAAGGCTGCTATGGCCTCAGCGTCCGGACAGTCGACTATTTGATTTTTCTTTGTTAGGAACCGTGTCCAGAATTGCCTGGCCGATTCCTCTGGCTGCTGAATTACGTGACTTAGGTCATCGGCGTCTGGGGGTCGCACATAAGTGCCCTGGAAATTGTCGAGGAATGCGGCTTCCAGGTCCTCCCAACAACTGATTGATCCTGTTGGCAACCTGTTAAGCCAATGCCGAGCTGGTCCTTTAAGCTTGAGTGGGAGGTATTTGATGGCGTGGAAATCATCGCCGTGTGCCATGTGGATATGAAGGAAATAATCCTCGATCCATACCGCAGGATCTGTTGAGCCATCATATGATTCGATATTTACGGGTTTGAAACCCTCGGGGATTTGATGATCCATTATTTCGTCTGTGAAGCATAGTGGGTGTGCGGCGCCTCTGCACTGGGCTATATCACGACGTGGCTCCAATGAGCTTTGTCTACTGTGTTCGGCCCTGCCGAATTTGTGGCCAGCATGACGGTTACCGTCTCGAGCCGTGGGGCGCCCACGCGATCCGTAATCGATCTTGTTTGCCTTGCCTTGTCCTCCAACATATCTCGTAAGTCCGGCGCATATTCCCGTGCCTTGGTACGGGGTGCGGCTTGAGTGGAGGGCCGAGAGGCCTCTCTATCGCGGCCACGAGGTGGCCGGTCGGCCGCATCAAGTGCTTCCTCCTCTAGTCAAGGTAGCAACCTGCGCTTTGGGTAGCTCTTGGAGGGGCGTTCCAGTTTATGCTCTTCGGCCGCAAGGACTTCAGTCCATCTGTCGACTAGCAAATCTTGATCAGCTCTAAGCTGTTGCTGTTTTTTCTTGAGGCTTCTTGCCATGGCCATAAGCCTGCGTTGAAAACGCTCTTGCTCGACGGGATCCTCTGGCACGACGAATTCGTCGTCGTCGAGGCTTGCCTCGTCTTCGGAGGGAGGCATATAATTATCGTCCTCGACCTCTCTGTCTGCCGCTCTCTCATGAGGGCTGGTTTCTCCATCCTCCTGTGCTAAATCTTGCTGGAGGGGGGTTTTCTTCGTCACTTTCCGGAGTATTATTATCTCCCGTGCTGGAATCATCGTATTTGTTTTGGCGGGATTTTGAGCGGCGCCGCTGACGCCGATGCTTAGGCTGTTTCTTGGAGGGGTCATCCTCCGCTGTTTCATCGCCATCTCCTTCTTTTGGGGTGTCCACCATGTATATGTCATATGATGAGGTGGCTTTCCAGGGCCTGATAGGCGCTGGTTCTTCATCATCTCCTTCATCGGCGTCCATACCGTCGATGTCTTCGGAGTCGAAGTCGAGCATGTCGGTTAAGTCGTCGACAATGGCTAAAAAGTGGGTGGTGGGTGGGCTTTGAATTTCTTCATCGTCCGAATCCCAACCTTGCTGACCGTAGTCCGGCCAGGGCTCTCCTGATAAAGAGAGAGACTTCAGTGTCTTCAGAATATCGCCGAAAGGCGAGTGCTGAAAGATGTCCGCGGCAGTAAACTCCATAATCGGCGCCCAATCGGATTCGATCGGCAGGGGCGCGGAGGGTTCGGAGTCCGGAGAGGAGTCCGGCTCCTTAGAGTCACGAGTCTCGCAGAGTGCGAGGCTGGTGTTGGCTCGATCGCTGTTGGGATCGCAGCCCCTGAGGCGGCGTCCAACCACCCATCCTCGATCGGCGCAGTTGGCTCCGAATTAAGGGTCCAAGCTGATGCGGATGCGGCCTCCAGGGCACTGTTCGGCGGCAGAGCTAGATCATGCTCGTCGTGACAGTGCGGTGCACTCGGCAGTGGCTCGAATCCGTCGAAGATCAAGTCCCTGCAGATGTCAGCCGTGTAGTTTAAACTTCCAAATCTGACCTGACGGCCAGGGGCATAGCTTTCGATCTGCTCTAGATGGCCAAGTGATTTGGCCCGCAGTGCGAAGCCGCCGAAGACGAAGATCTATCCGGCGAGGAAGGTCTCACCCTAGACTGCATCGCCATTGATGATCGTAGGAGCCATCAAGCCCGACAGCGACGACACAGAGGAACTCACAATGAAAGCACCAATGTCGGTGTCAAAACCGGCGGATCTCGGGTTGGGGGTCCCGAACTGTGCGTCTAGGCCGGATGGTAACAGGAGGCAAGGGACACGAAGTTTTACCCAGGTTCGGGCCCTCTCGATGGAGGTAAAACCCTACGTCCTGCTTGATTAATATTGATGATATGGGTAGTACAAGAGTAGATCTACCGCGAGATCGGAGATGCTAAACCCTAGAAGCTAGCATATGGTATGATTGTTGTTGTGTATGTTGTCCTACGGACTAAGACCCTCCGGTTTATATAGACACCGGAGAAGGTTAGGGTTACACAAAGTCGGTTACAATGGTAGGAGATCTGTATATCCGTATCGCCAAGCTTGCCTTCCACGCCAAGTAAAGTCCCTTCCGGACACGGGACGAAGTCTTCAATCTTGTATCTTCATAGTCCAGGAGTCCGGCTGAAGGTATAGTCCGGCCATCCGGACACCCCCTAATCCAGGACTCCCTCAATGTGCGAGAGGAGGACAAAAGGCCACGTACACATACGGTTAATAAAAAATGTTTGCAGTTTAATTACCTACTATACCACGACCTGGTTTATAAGTAGGATTTAACTAATAAAATACGAATGCATGTCACCAAAGATTATATAGTAGGATTTGTATTTGAACATAGTTTCCAATTATATAATTTTTATAACATGCATTAACATTTTGTTGGTTACATTTAATGGCAAAGTATGGCACATAATATAAAGGGTGCTATAGACCAAGACGGAGGTAGTAGCACACGGCTGCTCTCTACGCAGCGACGCAACTGCCGGCCGGCTTGTAGGCGACCATTCCCCGCGTGTTCAACTTCTCTATGCGTGTGGTTGCTTGCGGTTGAGGTGGCCGCGGTGCGCTCTGCTCTCGCGTCCCTCCGGGTGCTCTGCCCTCGTCCCTCCACGCACGCTACCAGTGTTTGGGGCAGGCGCACGATCACGCATGTTCGTGTGCATGTGGTTTCGTCGGGCGTGGCGCGACGATGCAGTTACCCGCTGCAAAAACTGCCATGCAGACTCGCCAACAATCCAGGCCGCCTGGCCCCCATTTATTCCTGCGGCCATTTACCTTCATCTCTCATGTCACATAACACAAGAAGCACACCCACGACGACAGATACAGTGAGGACATCCAGCGGTTCCAATGACGCTCCCAGCGGCCGACGACGACAACTGCGAGCAGTTCACCAAGCATCACGTCATGGACACCCACGTGAGGGGGAAGGCCCTCTCAGTGGTGTACAAGAATGATCCGGTCTCGGTGGAGAGCTCCATCCAAACTATGGAGCATTTCCTTGCCAAGGACAAGTACCGAGTGGTCAGCTTCGACCTCGAGTACACCATCGGTCGTGACGGGCACGATCAGAAGGTTGCCTTCGCCCAGTTGTGCGTGCAACATGACGTCCATGTCTACCACTACCACCTAGCCACAAGGCCTTGCGAGCGTTTCTCTAGGTTTATCAACAGCTCCTACTACAGTTTCGCTACGGTGGACACCACCAACGATCTAAAAGCGCTCAAGGTTTCGGGCTTGAAATGCCCAAATCTTGTCAACATCTGGCATCACTACAAGGTCTGGGGCAGCGACAACAACAAACTTAGCTCCCTGGTTGACCTGCCTCGACCATCATCGACCCCTACTACATGAAGATGAAGGATGACAACAAGAACGACAAGAACGCCTGGCACAGTGTGTGTCATGAGAGACTGGATGAACAACACGTCAAGTATGCGGCCAAGGACACGTACACAAGCTACGAGATGTACAGGAGGATTGTTGACATGAGGAAGTGTCTTCGCCCTGCCCCAGACGAGGGATCGAGCCACAGAGCAGTGGCGGGAGCGTCACAAGAAGTAGATGAGTAGACGATTGTTTCTCCTACTTTAGAATGCATGAAATTGTTTATTGAGGTGTGTGCGAATGATCTGTATAGTCACTTATGTAATTGGATGTTTATTTTAGTTATATATATACATGTTATTCTTCTGTAGATAGACCAAATCACACGGCTTATTAGCAGCAACCATCTGTGTTATTATTGGTCTTCGCACACATTTCTAATTATGAACATGTTTGCCGCGTACCAGACATCTTGTTCAGTTGAACCGGTTCCATTGTGTTGCCTAATCACACATAGTTCATCCTAGTGAACTGTATGCCGTATATCGCACACACCCTCATCTGGCTGCCCATTTCTGTTGTTCTGCATCATCGCAAAAAGTTCTTCTGGATTAACCGTTTGCCACTCATCGCACACACAAATCTAATATGAACCGTGTTTGATGTCACCGCCATCGCAAACATTTTGCATCTTTTTGACGGTTTTATTACATCACCATTTGTGGTTGATGCATCACACACAATTTCGTCGAAGGGTCTCTGATTCGACTGTCGCGTTTGGACCATCCTGCAGTAGTGCAACATCAACTTTTTAGCATGTCATATTTTAATGAGTGCTCGCAATTACAAAATATGTCCCAGATAGTATATTCATATGTGAAGCCTCTCTTTCTTTGTTACTTCCTATTAATTGCAACAATGACCAAAACTATGTTTGTCAACTCTCAACAACCTTTATTCATCATACTCTTTATATGTGAAATCATTACTCTCCATAAGATCAATATATGATCTTTTTTATTTTCTTTTATTATTTCTTTTTCTTATTTCATTCCTTCAAGATCATAGCAAGAAAGCAAAGCCCTCAACTCAGAACTACTCTTTACTATATATAACTCACAGACTCGATTACATAGAGGGAACATAAAGCAAAACTCAAAGCTAGATCATACTAAAACTTTATTCTACTAGATCAATATATAACCAAAAGGATCGAACTAAGAAAAATGATAAAGATAGATATGTGATGGTGATACGATACCTAGGCTCCTTTCCCAAGCTTGGTAGTTGCCAAGGGGAGTGCCCATACCCATGTATTTATGTCTCTTTCTTCGGAGGTGGTGATGATGGAGTTTTTGATGAAGTAGGCTTGTCATCCATATTCCAAGGCATAGGCTCACCATCATAGAAAGATGAATGAGTCTCCGGGATCCTAAAATCTGCAGCCAAACTCATCCTCTTGAATCTATATTCATACTCATAGTTTTGGTTTTGCAGGTCATAGATCTGGGCCTGGAGGTGCTCGATTTTTTCGTGAAGCTTGAAGATGGCCTCTCCGATGTTCTTGGCATCCAGCTTGTGATTGTTGGTGAAGTCCACAATCATCATATGATTGGCGTTGAGTCCACGTTCCACCATCCCTTGGCACTTGAAAACATGCTGCTCCATTGCTTTGAGTCTTGTCTCCATGCTTTCGGTCTTCTTCGCCCCCTCAACATCACAGATGTGGAGCACCCCCTCACACATCTCAATGGTTTGAGGGTGTCGCAGCACCTCCGCAAGGTAAGGGTTGATGACCTTCTGGAAAAACCTGTCCTTGGGGGCGCTTGGAGACGTCATGGTGATCTAGATCTATCAGAAAAACAGCTCGAAACAAAAACAGAAGATATTGTCGTGGTACGGTGGTCAAAACCTTCGGGAGATTAGATAATGAATTTTTACTTACCATAAAAAGTATTGTACAAGAAAACGGAGTCCAGAGGGCACACGAGGCAGCCACAAGGATGGAGGGCGCGCCCAGGGGGTAGGGCATGCCCTCCACCCTTGTGGTGGCTTCATGTCTCCTTCGGACTACTTTTAATTTTCCTTATTTTTTAAATATTCCAAAATGGAGTAAAATGCTATTGGAAACGTTCTGGAGTTGGTTTACTAACTGTACCACATACCTATTCCTTTTCGGAGTCTGAAATGTTCTGGAAAGTGTCCCTTATGTACTCCTCCGGTGTTACGGTATTAATTATATTGGTCTCAACATTTATTGGAGTACCTAAGATATAATGTTTGATTCTTTGACCGTTTACCACCTTCGGATTTGTGCCTTCGGTGTTATTAATTTTTATGGCACCAGAATGATAGACCTCCCCGATGATGTAAGGGTCTTCCCATTTAGAGAGAAGCTTTCCTGCAAAAACTCTTAAATGAGAGTTGTATAGTAGAACATGATCACCTATATTAAACTCACGCTTCTGTATCCTTTTTGTCATGCCATCTTTTAACTTTTATTTAAACAACTTGGCATTTTCATACGCTTGGGTTTTCCATTCATCAAGTGAGCTAATGTCAAATAACCTCTTCTCACCAGAAAGTTTAAAATCATAATTGAGCTCTTTAATAACCCAATATGCCTTATGTTCTAATTCAAGAGGTAAGTGACAAGCCTTTCCATAAACCATTTTATATGGAGACATACCCATAGGGTTCTTATAAGTAGTTCTATAAGCCCATAATGCATCATCAAGTTTTTTAGACCAATTATTTCTAGATCTATTAACACTCTTTTACAATATCAATTTAATCTCTCTATTGCTCAATTCTACTTGACTACTAGATTCAGGATGATATGGAGATGCAATTCTATGGTTGACATCATATTTAGCAAGCATTTTACGGAAAGCACCATGAACAAAATGTGAACCACCATCCGTCATTAAATATCTATGGACTCCAAACCTCGGAAAAATAACTTCTTTAAGAATCTTAATAGAAGTGTTATGATCATCACTACTAGTTAGAATAGCTTCTACCCACTTAGTAACTTAATCAACAACAACTAAAATATGTGTATACCCATTAGAGGAAGGAAAAGGTCCCATATAATCAAAGCCCCAAACATCAAATGGTTCACAAGTGAATAATTCATAGGCATTTCCCGACGTCTACTAATATTACCAATTCTTTGGCATTCATCATAAGACAAGATGAACTTACGAGCATCCTTGAAGAGAGTAGGCCAATAAAAACCAGATTCAATACCTTATGTGCAGTTCTATCTCCAGCGTGGTGTCCTCCGTAATACTCGGAGTGGCACTTGCGTAGGATCTGGCCCTATTCATGCTCAGGTACACAACGTCTAATAACACCATTTACTCCTTCTTTATAAAGGGTATGGGTCATCCCAAAAGTAATGTCTTAAATGATAAAAAACTTTTTATTTTGCTGGTATGTGAAATTAGGTGGTATAAGCTTAGCAACAATGTAATTAGCATATTCAGCATACCATGGAGTATTACGAGAAGCATTTATGACAGCTAATTGTTCATCATGAAAGCTATCATCAATAGGCAGTGGGTCATCAAGAACATTTTCTAACCTAGACAAGTTGTCAGCAACGGGGTTCTCAACTCCCTTTCTATCAATAATATGCAAATCAAATTATTGTAGCAAGAGAACCCATTTAATAAGTCTAGATTTAGCATCTTTCTTTTCCATTAGATATTTAATAGCAGCATGATTAGTGCGAATGGTTGCTTTGGAATCAACAATGTAAGATCTGAACTTATCAGAAGCAAATACAACTGCTAAAAATTCTTTTTCAGTAGTAGCATAATTTATCTGGGCACTGTTTAGAGTTTTACTAGCATAATGAATAACATTTAATTTCTTATCAACTCTTTGTCCTAGAATAGCACCAACAACATAATCACTAGCATCACACATAATTTCAAAGGGTAAATTCCAATCAGGTGGCTGAATAATAGGTGCAGAAATCAAGGCTTTCTTAACTATTTCAAATGCTTCGACACAATCAGCATCAAACACAAAAGGAACATATTTTTGCAAGAGATTAGTGAGAGGCCTAGAAATTTTAGAGAAGTCCTTAATAAACCTCCTACAGAAACCAGTATGACCAAGGAAACTTCTTATACCTTTGATATCTTTAGGACACAGCATCTTTTCAATAGCATCTACTTTAGCTTTGTCAACTTCAATACCTCTTTCAGAAATTTTATGCCCCAAGACTATACCTTCATTAACCATAAAGTGGCACTTCTCCCAATTCAAGACAAGATTAGTTTCTTCACATCTGTGCAAAATTCGATCAAGGTTGCTCAAGAAATCATCAAAAGAAGTTTCGTAAACGGAGAAATCATCCATGAAAACCTAAACAATCTTTTCACAAAATTCAGAGAATATAGCAGTCATATATCTTTGAAAGGTAGCAGGTGCATTGCATAAACCAAAAGGCATACATCTATAAGCAAAAGTACCGAAAGGGCAAGTAAAAGTGGTCTGCTCCTGATCATCTTTTGACACAAGGATTTGGGAGAAACCAGAATAACCATCTAGAAAGAAAAAATGTGCATGTTTGTATAGTCTTTCTAGCATTTGATCAATGAAAGGTAGAGGGTAATGATCTTTTTTAGTAGCTTTATTCAATTTGCAAAAATCAATTACCATTCTATAACCCATAACAATTCTTTGTGGAATCAATTCATTCTTATCATTGGGAACCACAGTAATACCTCCCTTCTTAGGGACACAATGAACAGGACTTACCCATTTACTATCAGCAATAGGATAAATTATACCTGCCTCCAGAAGCTTTAGTATTTCATTTCTTACCACTTCTTTCATCTTATGATTTAACCGTCATTGGTGATCAACAACTGGTTTAGCATCATTCTTCAAATTAATTTTGTGCTGACATAGAGTGGGGCTAATGCCCTTAAGATCATCAAGAGTATATCCAATAGCGGCACGATGCTTCTTCAGAGTTTTCAATAATTTATTTTCTTCATGCTCTCAAAGGTTAGCACTAATAATAACATGATGTATCTTCTCTTCATCGAGATAAGCATATTTCAAAGTATCAGGTAATTGTTTCAGCTCAAACACGGGATCACCCTTGGGTGGAGGAGGATCCCTGAGGATTTCAACAGGAAAATTGTGTTTCAAAATAGGCCCTTGATTAAAGAATACTTCATATATTTCCCTTCTTTCATTCATAAACATATCATTTTCGTGGTCTAGCAAATATTGTTCTGAAGGATCACTAGGAGGCACGACAATAGAAGCAAGACCAACAATTTCATCCTTCCTAGGCAATTCTTTATCATGGGGTTGTCTATGAAATTTAGAGAAATTAAAATCATGAGACATATCCCCTAAACCAACAGTAACAATATCTTTCTCACAGTCTATCTTAGCATTAACGGTATTCAAGAAAGGTCTACCAAATATAATGGGACAAAAATCATCTTGTGGGGAAGAAAGAACAAGAAAATCAACAGGATATTTTATTTTCCCACACAAGACTTCAACATCTCTAACAATCCCAATTGGTGATATAGTATCTCTATTGGCAAGCTTAATAGTAACATCAATATCTTCTACCTCAGCAGGTGTAATTTCATTCATAATTTCTCGGTACAAGGAATAAGGAATTGCACTCACACTAGCACCCACATCACATAAGCCATGATAACAATGATCTCCAATTTTAACAGAAACAACAGGCATGCCAACATGTCTATGTTTATCTTTAGTATCAGGTTTAGCAATTCTAGCAGCTTCATCACAGAAATAAATAACATGCCTTTTAATATTATCAACCAAGAGATCTTTAACCATAGCAATACTAGGTTCAACTTTAATTTGTTCAGAGGGTGTAGGTGTTCTAGTATAACTCTTATGAACCACAGTTGAAGCTTTAGCATGATCCTTTATTCTAACAGGGAAAGGTGGTTTCTCAATATAAGCAGTAGGGACAATAGGATCAACATTATAAGTAATAGTTTATTCTTCAACTTTAATAGGTTCTACTACTTTAACTTCAATGGGAGGATGATATTTAAACCACTTATCCCTAGGGAGATCAACATGAGTAGCAAACGATTCACAAAAGCGGTCTACTATCTCAGAGTCAAGTCCATATTTAGTGCTAAAATCATGAAAAGCATCGGTATACATAAAAGATTTAACACAATCAAACTTAAGGTTTATACCTGACTCCTTACATTCGTCGAGTTCCCAATCACTGGTGCGCATCGGTGCTATACAAATGGTTTTTAACCCCTTTTTGCGGTGGCATTTGGAACCGTCGCCAAGTGAGTGTGGGCGATGGGGGGGTCCTTCCCACACGACCCAAAAACCGTTAGGGATAGGGCCCCTACAGTACTCCTACTTGTTTCTGCTCGCATTGCCATCGCAGTCAGTATTCTATGGTGCTACATTTACGATGCGTGGCCCATCACAAACGGTTCACTATTATAGAACGTGTATGATGTGTGGCCCATCACAAACGGTTCACTGTTAAGAAGATTAGCTAATCGTCGTATGAGTGTAGGAAAGGATTACGAAACGTCAGAACGTCGTAACATCGTTGTACACGACAACTATCACCCACGCTATTGTGTGGTGCAACGAGTACAATGCATACTTCATCAGAAACAGTTCATGGTTGCGAATCGTGTACGATAAGGCAAATAACACAAACATTTAGTTTTCCAGCACCGTTTGTGATATTGTCTGATATTGCACATGATTTGCAAACGGCAACTGTGTGCATGCTTGCATACGTTTCCTCTCTGTGAACCGTCTCGGATTATGGTGTATATCGCAAACGTTTGTGTTTTACCAACCGTGTGTGCAGCAACAACCTGGAGAACATAATTTCACCGTAATTTAATTGCTGCTATTTCAAATTGTACCGGATTTGAATTTGAATGTATGCTACAACTTTATTCATATCTATCAGGTTCAAACAACCAATGCATTATTCGATTCATAGGTACATATGTTCAAGAATTACATAAGAACCAAATAAATAATGATGAACCATAGTTGTATACTTGTACTATTAAAGACGGTAAAGAAAGAGGCGAAATATATTCTGCTTGCTGAACAAGGTGAAAAGGAATGCCCATATTGTGCCCTCCTCCATGCAAAAGGCACACACGACTCTAGTCGAACCCCTTGTGATGGCCGACCGCCCATCCTCCACGGTCTTCATGAAAACATCTAGATAATCTTTGCATGCCCACCAATCATGTAGTTTGAGAGGTAATCTTGACTAAACTGCTTTGGCAACCACTGCAAAGGAAAAAGATTTAGACATTGTTATCTAACACAACTCATTATGGGCAGTAAAAAGAAGGCTACAGAGTTCTTACTTACCATCCTGCAGTTCGCTATTATCTTGGATAAAGTTTGAACAAATAGTTTAATTTCCATCTTTGGACTCATTTTACTAACAATCTTTATCAGCTTCCTCACTTGATGTTGGTTCATTGATATCTCATTTCCCCATACACAGAAAGGGTCGAAGCGCGGATCTTTACCAATGACATATGTACCTAAAAGCACCAAGTTAATATTAGAAGCTAAACAACAATTGCACAATGATGTAGTACAACACTCTTCTATAATATGTCTATATACATCCGTATGTGGTAGTCCATTTGAGATCTCTAAAAAGAAAAATATTTAGGAATGGGGGGAGTATCTTATAACATCCAATATACTCACATATTAGATGAATTAACATCTTATATTATGGGCCGGAAGGATTTTAGTGCATTCTTACAAATTATCGGTTGATTAACTGCTACTGTATCCATGGGTTACAGTTAGTTGGAGCTAGTTCGGGCTCAAATAGCCCTAATGTATATCTAAACATGAGGGCTAGTTTGAGCTAGTTGCATCTATAACCAACACACACAAAAACTATCCAACCCAATAGGTGCTAATTGGAGCTAGTTCTCCTAGTGCATTTATTGTCAATCTAACCCTGCCATCCAAACAACTCTTTGGATGGAGTTAGTTCAGGGTTAGTCATGAGCTGGAAACAAACTCTAACCTCTAGCTAAGTTGAGTGTCCAAACATGGTTGTGTTGTTGTTGTTGTTGCAGCTGCTCTTCTATGTATATCTAGACATCATTAGAACATTAATGTAACACTCTTCCTTGTTGCTATGTAGCCTAGGATTGCATATTTAGACATTAAGTATAGTGCATGTTGCTATGTAGCCTCAGATATATTACATATGGCCCTAGTTAACCTAACGATAAATGGGTTGCAGATATATTCAGTTAAAAGTTCGATTCACCGATTAGTCCCTTATCAGCCGCCGACCTATATGGTACCAGCTACCGATGTCCTGAACAGTGAGCAGATATAAGACATGGGATGAAACTAACCTCGACGAAAAACAACAGTCGTTCCCAAAATTGTCCTGTGTAGGTAAATCAAGAAGTATGTTAAGCACAACAGGCTAAACATCAACCAAAATTATCCATGACAGACAAAATAATCTCCAAAAGATAGCTTTAGTGTGCAGGTTTAAGCACACTAGTAAAGCAAAACAAGTGGAAAGGTGTGCTAACTGCAACAGGCCTAACATTTAACAACAAGAAAACATAGTCATTCAAATTGGTATTGTGCCGGTCTAAGTACACTGGTTATTGTTAAATAAAAATGAAAAGGCGTGTTAACTACAAGATGCAGCAACCAAGTGTAATCATTCATAGTGGTATTGTTGAAACTGATGAAATTGAACTGCACAGTTCATACTTGCACATATAGAACATCATGTTGTGAATAACTGGAATAACCAAGGCATACTATGAACAACCAAAGATAGAATTTGAAACTGGACATATGCTAACTACAAACAACCGACCAATCAAAAAACTTTAAAAGAGGCATTTGCTAGCTGTAACAGGTTTAACAACAAGCAAATATATGCATTCCTATCGATATGTTTAAAACTGGATTGATGAAATGTATTGCACAGTAAATAATTGCACATATAGAGCATCACATTGTGAACAGCTAAAATAAACAAGGCATACTGCAAACAACCAGATATAGCAATTAAAACTGGACATGTTCTCACTACACTACAAAAGGGACTCGACAAAACAAATCATGGATTTCCCCCCTGTGAAGAGACACGGCAAAACAAATCATGGGTTTCCTCACTTGTCATAGATGGGCTCGTTCCCGTGGGAAGAGCACGAACCCTGGATGCGCTCCAAGTTGTTGTAGATTGGCTCCTTCCCCTTGGAATAGCACGGCTGTAAGGTGCCCTCCCTGATGTCGCAGACGAGCACTTTCCCCTTGGAAGAGCATATGGGCTCTTTCCCCTTGGAAGAGCCGGAGAGGGTGCCCTCCTCGTGGTCATCGTCGATGAGGTCTGACTTGGAAGCTGTGGATCCCAAGCCAGCGTCACAGAACGTGTCCTTCAGAAATGACAAAAGGGGCTCAATGGCGATGTTGAATGGAAAATTGTTGACAGCGAGCCATAGGAGATCAGCGGCGGGGCCATGGATGAGATCGGCGGCGGTTGAACCCGAGGGGTTGGGGGTGGGCCACTTAACCTGTGACATAGCCTGCCTCAGGCCGTCGCTGTCGATGACCTTAATGTCATAGCTGGCGGCCGAGACATGCCCGCTGCTTGAGTGCCTGCCGCCAGTAATGGTCGTCAGCTTCTACGGCGACATCGGGCGAATAGATTGCTATACACCTCTTTTGGGCCAGTCGCTCCTCGAGCTCCACGGGAAGTGTAGCCGGGCTTAGGCTGCGACCCTCTGGAGTGGGGGTTGGGGATGGTGATCTATGGGAAAGGGGGTATTTGGAAGGCGTCATCTAAGAAACTCAGGGCGGCCTAGGTATGGAGATCGGTGGGTAAGCTGCATGGGCAAACTGGCACATCTTGACAATGGAGGCCTTACGGCGGCGGCGGCGGCGGCGGGGACCTTGCTGAGGTTTCGAGCGAGGGAGGGTGTGTGTGTGCGCACGCCCGAGGAGGTTTTGTTGTTGTTGTTGTGTGTGTGTGTGTGTGTGTGGAGGGGGCGTGGGGTGTTTGAGGAAATGATGCGGGTACTGAAAATTTTACTACGCGGGAGTCAAACATGGGAGTGAAATGCCGGGCTATTGAAAATTTTGATGATAGTGCATCGCACACGATCCGGAGATAACAACTGTGTGTTATGAAACAGAAAAACCCTCAATGCGGGCAGATATTTTCTAGGGATGCCGGCGGGATTGGGAACAAGAAACATCGCACACGGTCCGGAGATAACAACCGTGTGTTATGAAACAGAAAAACCCTCGAGGCGGGTAGATATTTTCTAGGGTTACGGGCGGGTTTGGGAACAAGAAACTGAAGGAATACACCCTAGAGGCAATAATAAAGTTATTGTTTATTTCCTTATTTCATGATGAATGTTTATTATTCATGCTAGAATTGTATTAACCGAAAACATAATACATGTGTGAATATATATACAAACATAGTGTCACTAGTATGCCTCTACTTGACTAGCCCGTTAATCAAAGATGGTTAAGTTTCCTAACCATAGACATGAGTTGTCATTTGATTAATCGGATCACATCATTAGGAGAATGATGTAATTGACTTGACCCATTCCGTTAGCTTAGCACTTGATCGCTTAGTTTGTTGCTATTCCTTTCTTCATGACTTATACGTGTTCCTCTGACTATGAGATTATGCAACTCCCGTTTACCAGAGGAACACTTTGTGTGCTACCAAACGTCACAACATAACTGGGTGATAATAAAGGTGCTCTATAGGTGTCTCCAAAGGTACTTGTTGGGTTGGCGTATTTCGAGATTAGAATTTGTCACTCCGATTGTCGGAGAGGTATCTCTGGGCCCACTCAGTAATGCACATCACTATAAGCCTTGCAAGCATTATAACTAATGAGTTAGTTGCGGGATGATGTATTACGGAACGAGTAAAGAGACTTGTTGGTAACGAGATTGAACTAGGTATTGAGATACCGACGATCGAATCTCGGGCAAGTAACATACCGATGACAAAGGGAACAACGTATGTTGTTATGCGGTTTGACCGATAAAGATCTTCATAGAATATGTGGGAGCCAATACGAGCATCCAGGTTCCGCTATTGGTTATTGGCCAGAGACGTGTCTCGGTCATGTCTACATAGTTCTCGAACCCGTAGGGTCCTCACACTTAAAGTTTCGGTGATGATTGTATTATGAGTTTATGTGATTTGATGTACCGAAGGTAGTTCGGAGTTCCGGATGAGATCGGGGACATGAAGAGGAGTCTCGAAATGGTCGATGCGTAAAAATCGATATATTGGACGACTATATTCGGACATCGGAAAGGTTCCGGGTGATTCAGGTATTTTTGGAGTACCAGTGAGTTAATTGAATTCACTGGGAGAAGTATTGGGCCTTATTGGGCAAGATGGGAATAGAGGAGAGAGGCCCAAAGGAAGGAGGCGTGCGCCCCCCTCTGGTCCGAATTGGACAAGGGGTGAAGCCCCCTTTTCCTTTTCCCTCTCCCCCTCTTTCCTTCTCTCCTACTCCGGAAAAGAAAGGGGAATCCTACTAGGACTTGGGAGTCCTAGTAGGACTCCCCACACTTGGCGCGCCCCCTCTAGGGCCAGCCTCTCCCTCCCTCCTTTATATACGGGGGCAGGGGGCACCTCTAGACACACAAGTTGATCTGTTGATCTCTCCCAGCCGTGTGCGATGCCCCCCTCCACCATATTCCACCTCGGTCATATCGTAGCGGTGCTTAGGTGAAGCCCTGCGTCGGTAGCATCATCATCACCATCATCACGCGGTCATGCTGACGGAACTCTCCCTCGAAGCTCTGCTGAATCGTAGTTCGTGGGACGTCATCGAGATGAACATGTGCTGAACTCGGAGGTGCCGTACGTTCGGTACTTGGATCGGTCGGATCGTGAAGACGTACGACTACATCAACCACATTGTACTAACGCTTCCGCTTTCGGTCTACGAGGGTACATGGACAACACTCTCCCCTCTCGTTGCTATGCATCACCATGATCCTGTCTGTGCGTAGGAATTTTTTTGAAATTACTACATTCCCCAAATGTGGTATCAGAGCCTGGTTTTATGCGTAGATGTTATATGCACGAGTAGAACACAAGTGAGTTGTGCGCGATACAAGTCATACTGCTTACCAGCATGTCATACTTTGGTTCGGCGGTATTGTTGGATGAAGCGGCCCAGACCGACATTACGCGTATGCTTACGTGAGACTAGTTTTACCGCCGTTATGCACACAGGTGACTAGTGGGTGTCAGTTTCTCCAACTTTTGTTGAACCGAGTGTGGCTACGCCTAGTCCTTGAGAAGGTTAAAACAACACTAACTTGACAAACTATCGTTGTGGTTTTGATGCGTAGGTAAGAACGGTTCTTGCTCAGCCCGTAGCAGCCACGTAAAACTTTCAACAACAAAGTAGAGGACGTCCAACTTGTTTTTGCAGGGCATGTTGTGATGTGATATGGTCAAGACGTGATGAGATATAAGTTTTTGTATAAGATGAGCATGTTTTGTTGAAGTTATCGACAATTGGCAGAAGCCTTATGGTTGTCTCTTTATTGCATAAGATGCAAGCGCCAAATAATTGCTTTACTTTATCGCAATGCGATAGCAATAGTTGCAAGAGAAATAGTTGGCGAGACGGCCATGTGACGACACATTGATATAGATCAAGATGATGGAGATCATGGTGTCATGCCGGTGACGATGGAAATCATGACGATGATTTGGAGATGGAGATCAAAGGCACAAGATGATGATGGCCATATCATGTCACATATTTTGATTGCATGTGATGTTTATCTTTTATACATCTTATTTTGCTTAGTTCGACGGTAGCTTTATAAGATGATCTCTCACTAATTATCAAGGTACAAGTGTTCTCCCTGAGTATGCACTGTTGCGAAAGTTCTTCGTGCTGAGACACCACGTGATGATCGGGTGTGATAGGCTCTACGTTCAAATGCAATGGATGCAAAACAGTTGCACACGTGGAATACTCAGGTTAAACTTGATGAGCCTAGCATATAACAGATATGGCCTCGGAACACTGAGACCGAAAGGTCGAGCGTGAATCATATAGTAGATATGATCAACATAGTGATGTTCACCATTGAAACTACTCCATCTCACGTGATGATCGGACATGGTTTAGTTGATATGGATCATGTGATCACTTAGAGGATTAGAGGGATGTCTATCTAAGTGGGAGTTCTTAAGTAATATGACTAATTGAACTTAAATTTATCATGAACTTAGTTCTGGTAGATTAGCATATCTATGTTGTAGATCAATAGCTTGCATTTAGCTCCCCTGTTTTATTTGAAATGTTCCTATAGAAAACTAAGTTGAAAGATGTTAGTAGCAATGATGCGGATTGGATCCGTGATCTGAGGTTTATCCTCATTGCTGCACAGAAGAATTATCTCCTTGATGCACTGCTAGGTGACAAACCTATTGCAGGAGCAGATGCAGATGTTATGAATGTTTGGCTAGCTCAATATGATGACTACTTGATAGTTTAGTGCACCATGCTTAAATGGCTTAGAATCGGGACTTCAAAGACGTTTTGAACGTCATGGACCATATGAGATGTTCCAGGAGTTGAAGTTAATATTTCAAGCAAATACCCGAGTTGAGAGATATGAACTCTCCAACAAGTTCTATAGCTAAAAGATGGAGGAGAATAGCTCAAGCAGTGAGCATGTGCTCAGATTTTCCGGGTACTACAATCGCTTGAATCAAGTGGGAGTTAATCTTCCAGATAAAATAGTGATTGACAGAATTCTCTAGTCACCATCAGCAAGTTAGTAGAACTTAGTGATGAACTATAATATGCAAGGGATAACGGAAATGATTCCCAAGCTCTTCGTGATGCTGAAATCGACGAAGGTAGAAATCAAGAAAAGCATCAAATGTTGATGGTAAACAAAACAACTAGTTTCAAGTAAAGGGACAAAGGGAAGAAAGGGGAACTTCAAGAAGAACAGAAAGCAAGTTGTTGCTCAAGTCAAAAAACCCAAGTCTGGACCTAAGCCTGAAACTGAGTGCTTCTACTGCAAAAGGACTAGTCACTGGAAGCGGAACTAGCCCAAGTAATTAGCGGATAAGAAGGATGGCAAAGTGAACATAGGTATATTTGATATACATGTTATTGATGTGTACTTTACTAGTGTTTATAGCAACCCTTCAGTATTTGATACTAGTTCAGTTGCTAAGAATAGTAACTTGAAACGGGAGTTGCAGAATGAACAGAGACTAGTTAAGGGTGAAGTGACAATGTGTATTGGAAATGGTTCCAAGATTGATATGATCATCATTGCACACTCCCTATACTTTCGGGATTAGTGTTAAACCTAAAATAAATGTTATTTAGTGTTTGCGTTGAGCATGAATATGATTGGATCATGTTTATTGCAATACGGTTATTCATGTAAGTTAGAGAATAATTGTTGTTCTGTTTACATGAATAAAACCTTCTATGGTCATACACGCAATGAAAATGGTTTTTTGGATCTCGATCGTGATAATACACATTTTCATAATATTGAAGCCAAAAGATGCAAAGTTAATAATGATAGTGCAATTTATTTGTGGCACTGCCATTTAGGTCATATTGGTGTAAAGCGCATGAAGAAAATCCATGCTGGTGGGCTTTTGGAATCACTTGATTATGAATTAGTTGATGCTTGTGAACCATGCCTCATGGGCAAGATGACTAAGACTCCGTTCTCCGGAACAATGGAGTGAGCAACAGATTTGTTGGAAATCATACATACTGATGTATGTGGTCCGATAAATATTGAGGCTCGCGGCAGGTATCATTATTTTCTGATCTTCACAGATGATTTGAGCAGATATGAGTATATCTACTTGATGAAACACAAGTCTGAAACATTTGAAAAGTTCAAAGAATTTCAAAGTGAAGTGGAGAATCATCGTAACAAAAATAAAAGTTTCTACGATATGATCGTAGAAGTAAAATATTTGAGTTACGAGTTTGGCCTTCAGTTAAAACAATGTGAAATAGTTTCACTACTCATGCCACCTGGAACACCACAGTGTAATGGTGTGTACGAACATCGTAACCGTACTTTATTAGATATGGTGCGATATATGATGTCTCTTACCGATTTACCACTATCGCTTTGGGGTTATGTGGTACGTCTCCAACGTATCTATAATTTTTGATTGCTCCATGCTATATTATCTACTGTTTTTAATGTTTATGGGCTTTATTATACACTTTTATATCATTTTTGGGACTAACCTATTAACCCAGAGCGCAGTGCCAGTTTCTGTTTTTATCCTGTTTTAGGGTTTCGAAGAAAAGGAAAATCAAACAGAGTCCAATTGACCTGAAACTTCACGGTACTCATTTTTGGAAGGAAAGAAGCCCAGAAGACTTGGAGTGCATGCCGGGGGACCTGCGAGGAGGCCACAAGGTAGGGGGGCGCGCCCTCCACCCTATGATGTCCCCCCCCCCCTCTACTCTCTTGTAATGGATTGAGTTTCCCCTTTGAAGTTATATTATCGAATTGAGTCCTTAAAGATTTGAGAACACTTAATGTTTGTCTTGCCGTGGATATCTGTGGTGACAATGGGATATCATGTGATTCACTTGATGTATGTTTTGGTGATCAACTTGCGGGTTCCGCCCATGAACCTATGCATAGGGGTTGGCACATGTTTTCGTCGTGATTCTCCGGTAGGAACTTTGGGGCACTCTTTGAGGTTCTATGTGTTGATTGAATAGATGAATCTGAGATTGTGTGACGCATATCGTATAATCATACCCACAGATACTTGAGGTGACATTGGAGTATCTAGGTGGCATTAGGGTTTTGGTTGATTTGTGTCTTATGGTGTTATTCTAGTACGAACTCTAGGGCTGTTTGTGACACTTATAGGAATAGCCCAATGGATTGATTGGAAAGAATAACTTTGATGTGGTTTCATACCCTACCATAATCTCTTCGTTCATTCTCCGCTATTAGTGACTTTGGAGTGACTCTTTGTTGCATGTTGAGGGATAGTTATGTGATCCAATTATGTTATTATTGTTGAGGGAACTTTCACTAGCGAAAGTATGAACCCTAGGCCTTGTTTCAACACATTGCAATACTGTTTACGCTCACTTTTATCATTAGTTACCTTGCTGTTTTTATAATTTCAGATTAGAAATACCTTTATCTATCATCCATATACCATATACCACTTGTATCACCATCTCTTCGCCGAACTAGTGCACCTATACAATTTACCATTGTATTGGGTGTGTTGGGGACACAAGAGACTCTTTGTTATTTGGTTGCGGGGTTGCTTGAGAGAGACCATCTTCATCCTACGCCTCCTATGGATGGATAAACCTTAGGTCATCCACTTGAGGGAAATTTGCTACTGTCCTACAAAGCTCTACACTTGGAGTCCCAACAACGTCTACAAGAAGAAGGTTGTGTAGTAGACATCAAGCTCTTTTCTGGCGCCGTTGCCGGGGAGGTTAGCGCTTGAAGGTATATCTTTAGATCTTGCAATCGAGTCTTTTAGTTTCTTGTTTTAGCACTAGTTAGTTAGAAAACTACAAAAAATGGAATTGGAATTGAGTTTGTCTCATACGCTTCACCTTTTTAATATCTTTCGTGAGTATGATGGAAAGGATAATTGTGCTCAAGTGCTAGAAGAGGAAATCTATAAAATGTTTGGCACTAAATATTTGAATGATGAGCATGATTGCAATGTTGTTAGTATGAATTCCTTGAATATCCATGATGCTAATGATATGAAAAGGCCGAAGCTTGGGGATGCTATGTTTGATGAAGATGATGTTTTTGAGAATATATTTGCTGCAATTAATGTTTGTCCCAAGCTTGGGGATGCTATGATTAATGAAGATGATATTTTTAGTCTCCCAAGTTTTGATGAGAAAATTTATTATGATGAAAGCATGCCTCCTATTTATGATGATTATATTGATGAAAGTGGATTTGGAGAGGTCATGACTTTATTTTGTGATGAATCCACTATTCCGGAAGAGGTTCCAATTGATTATGAGAACAAAGTTGCTATCTATGATGATTATTGTGATGACTTGTATGCTATAAAGAATAATGATATTCATGAAACTTGTCATCATGATTTTAGTTTTCAATTGGATTATGCCTCACATGATAATTATTTTGTTGAGTTTGCTCCCACTACTATTCATGAGAAGAAATTTGCTTATGTGGAGAGTAGAAAATTTTATATGGTTGTAGATCATGAAAAGAATGCTTTAGGTGCTGATTATATTGTTGAATTCATTCATGATGCTACTGAAAATTATTTTGAGGGAGGAACATATGCTTGTAGGAATTGCAATAATATCAAGTTTCCTCTCTATGTGCTTAAAATTTTAAAGTTATGCTTGTTTTACCTTCCTATGCAAGTTGATTCTTGTTCCCACAAGTTGTTTGCTCAAAAAATCCCTATGCATAGGAAGTATGTTAGGCTTAAATGTGCTAGTCATATTCTTCATGATGCTCTCTTTATGTTTCAATTCTTATCTTTTATATGAGCATCATTGAAATCATCATGCCTAGCTAGGGGCGTTAAACGATAGCGCTTGTTGGGAGGCAACCCAAATTTATTTTTGTTCCTTGTTTTTTGTTCATGTTTAGTAATAAATAATTCATCTAGCCTCTGTTTAGATGTGGTTTTATTATTTTAAATTAGTGTTTGTGCCAAGTAGAACCTTTGGGAAGACTTGGGGAAAGTCTTGTTGATCATGCTGTAAAAAATAGAAACTTTAGCGCTCACGAGAATTGCTGCCATTTTTATTTGGAGAGTGATATTTAGTTAATTATTTTTTAAGATGATTAATATATAAATTCCTCAAGTCCATCAATTTATTTGAGAATTTTATGAGTTCCATAAGTATATGTTTGATTCAGATTACTACAGACTGTTCTGTTTTTGACATATTCTGTTTTTCATGTGTTGTTTACTTATTTTGATGAATCTATGGCTAGTAAAGTAGTTTATAAACCATAGAGAAGTTGGAATACAGTAGTTTTAACACCAATATAAATAAAGAATGAGTTCATTACAGTACCTTTAAGTGGTGATTTATTTTCTTATACTAACGGAGCTTACGAGTTTTCTGTTAAGTTTTATGTTGTGAAGTTTTCAAGTTTTGGGTAAGGATTCGATGGACTATGGAATAAGGAGTGACAAGAGCCTAAGATTGGGGATACCCAAGGCACCCCAAGGTAATATTCAAGGACAACCAAGAGCCTAAGCTTGGGGATGCCCCGGAAGGCGTCCCCTCTTTCGTCTTCGTTCATCGGTAACTTTACTTGGAGCTATTTTTTTATTCACCACATGATATGTGTTTTTCTTGGAGCGTCAATTTATTTTGTTAGGATTTTCTTGCTGTTATTTAGAACAATGTTTTGCATCTTTTATTTCAATAAAGTGGCATTGATAGCCTTTACTATGCCTATGTTACAAGTATACATGTTGCTGTTTGAAAACAGAAAGTTTACCGTTGTTGCAATAATTCCCTAGAAAAGTAAGAATGTGATAAAATGTTGAAACCTTTTGAATATTAAGCTCTGATAAATTTACTACAGTGGGAATTTTCTTTCATAATTTTTGGAGCTAGGGAAGTATGGATGTTGCTGCATTCTTTACAGACTATCCTGTTTAGGCAGATTGCTGTTATGTTTGCATTGTTTGCATATGTTTGCTTCTTTAATGATTCTATTTGAGGATTGGACTATTAAATATGCAGAGGTATTTAGTATTCAATGTTGAATAATAAATTTAGTGATTTTCTACACTAGAGTATGATAAGGTTTTGGCAATGGTTTAGACTAACTTATCTCACGAGTCCTTGTTGAGTTTTGTGTGGATGAAGCTTTTGTGATTTAGGGAGACCGTGATATGAGAGGAATTAAGGAGACACAAAAGCTCAAGCTTGGGGATGCACAAGGCACCCCAAGATAATATTTCAAGAAGTCTCAAGCATCTAAGCTTGGGGATGCCCCGGTTGGCATCCCACCTTTCTTCTTCAACAACTATCGGTTAGTATCGGTTGATCCTAAGTTTTTTCTTCTTCACATGATGTTTGCTATTCTTAGATGTCATTTTATTTTGCTTTGCTTGCTGTTTGAATAAATTATCAAGATCTGAAATTATTAGATGAGAGAGAGTCTTCACATAGTTGCATAATTATTTGACTACTCATTGATCTTCACTTATATCTTTCGGAGTTGTTTGTCGTTTGCTCTAGTGCTTCACTTATATCTTTCAGAGCATGGTGGTAGTTTTATTTTGAAGAAATAGATGAACTCTCATGCTTCACTTAGATTATTTTGAGAGTCTTAAATAGCATGGTAATTTGCTTAAAATCCTAATATTCTAGGTATTCAAGATTAGTAAAATATTCTTATGAGTGTTTTGAATACTAAGAGAAGTTTGATGCTTGATGATTGTTTTGAGATAAGGAGGTAATAATATCAAAGTCATGCTAATTGAGTAGTTGTGAATTTGAGAGATACATGTGTTAAAGTTTGTGAGTCCCGTAGCATGCACGTATGGTGAACCGTTATGTGATGGAGTCGGAGCATGATTTATTTATTGATTGTCTTCCTTATGAGTGGCGGTCGGGGACGAGCGATTGTCTTTTCCTACCAATCTATCCCCCTAGGAGCATGGGTGTAGTACTTTGTTTCGATAACTAATAGATTTTTGCAATAAGTATGTGAGTTCTTTATGACTAATGTTGAGTCCATGGATTATACGCACTCTCACCCTTCCACCATTGCTAGCCTCTCTAATACCGCGCACCTTTCGCCGGTATCATACACCCACCATATACCTTCCTCAAAACAGCCACCATACCTACCTATGATGGCATTTCCATAGCCATTCCGAGATATATTGCCATGCAACTTTCCACCGTTCCGTTCATTATGACACGCTCCATCATTGTCATATTGCTAGCATGATCATGTAGTTGACATCATATTTGTGGCAAAGCCACCGTTCATAATTCTTTCATACATGTCACTCATGTATCATTGCACATCCCGGTACACCATCGGAGGCATTCATATAGAGTCATATCTTGTTCTAAGTATCGAGTCATAATTCTTGAATTGTAAGTAAATAAAAGTGTGATGATCATCATTATTAGAGCATTGTCCCATTGAGAAAAGGATGATGGAGACTATGATTCCCCCCTAAGTCAGGATGAGACTCCGGACGAAAATAAATAAATAAATAAAAGAGGCCAAAGAAGCCCAAATAAAAAAAGAGAAAAAAAGAGGCCATAAAAAAAGAGAAAGGCCCAAATAAAAAATGAGATAAAAAGAGAGAAGGGGCAATGCTACTATCCTTTTACCACACTTGTGCTTCAAAGTAGCACCATGATCCTCATGATAGAGAGAGTCCTATGTTGTCACTTTCATATACTAGTGGGAATCTTTAATTATAGAACTTGGCTTGTATATTCCAATGATGGGCTTCCTCAAAATGCCCTAGGTCTTCGTGAGAAAGCAAGTTGGATGCACACCCACTAGTTTCTTTTGTTGAGCTTTCATATACTTATAGCTCTAGTGCATCCGTTGCACGGCAATCCCTACTCACTCACATTGATATCTATTGATGGGCATCTCCATAGCCCGTTGATACGCCTAGTTGATGTGAGACTATCTTCTCGTTTTTGTCTTCTCCACAACCACCCTTTTATTCCACCTATAGTGCTATATCCATGGCTCATGCTCATATATTGCGTGAAGATTGAAAAAGTTTGAGAACATCAAAATTATGAAACAATTGCTTGGCTTGTCATCGGGGTTGTGCATGATTTAAATATGTTGTGTGGTGAAGATGGAGCATAGCCAGACTATATGATTTTGTAGGGACAGCTTTCTTCGGCCATGTTATTTTGAGAAGACATGATTGCTTGGTTAGTATGCTTGAAGTATTATTATTTTTATGTCAATATGAACTTTTGTCTTGAATCTTTCGGATCTGAATATTCATGCCACAATTAAGAAGAATTACATTGAAATTATGCCAAGTAGCACTCCGCATCAAAAATTCTTTCTTTTATCATTTACCTACTCGAGGACGAGCAGGAATTAAGCTTGGGATGCTGATACGTCTCCAACGTATCTATAATTTTTGATTGCTCCATGCTATATTATCTACTGTTTTGAATGTTTATTGGCTTTATTATACACTTTTATATCATTTTTGGGACTAACCTATTAACCCAGAGCCCAGTGCCAGTTTCTGTTTTTATCCTGTTTTAGGGTTTCGAAGAAAAGGAAAATCAAACAGAGTCCAATTGACCCGAAACTTCACGGAACTCATTTTTGGAAGGAAAGAAGCCCAGAAGACTTGGAGTGCATGCCGGGGGACCTGCGAGGAGGCCACGAGGTAGGGGGCGCCCACCCCCTGGGTGCGCCCTCCACCCTCGTGGGCCCGTCGTGGCCCCCTGACACACTTCCTCCTCCTATATATCTCCATATACCCTAAAATGATCAGGGAGCACAATAGATCGGGGGTTCCGCCGCCAGAAGCCTCCGTAGCCACCGAAAGCCAATCTAGACCCGTTCCAGCACCTTGCCGGAGGGGGGAATCCCTCTCCGGTGGCCATCTTCATCATCCGTGCTCTCCATGACGAGGAGGGAGTAGTTCTCCCTCGGGGCTGAGGGTCTGTACCGGTAGCTATGTTTTTGACCTCTCTCTCTCATGTTCTTGAGATGGTACGATCTTGATGTATCGCGAGCTTTGTTATTATATTTTGATCCTATGATGTTTCTTCCCCCCCCCCTCTACTCTCTTGTAATGGATTGAGTTTTCCCTTTGTAGTTATCTTATCGGATTGAGTCTTTAAAGATTTGAGAACACTTGATGTATGTCTTGCCGTGCGTATCTGTGGTGACAATGGGATACAACGTGATTCACTTGATGTATGTTTTGGTGATCAACTTGCGGGTTCCGCCCATGAACCTATGCATAGGGGTTGGCACATGTTTTCGTCATGATTCTCTGGTAGAAACTTCGGGGCACTCTTTGAGGTCCTAGGTGTTGGTTGAATAGATGAATCTGAGATTGTGTGACGCATATCGTATAATCATACCCACGGATACTTGATGTGACATTGGAGTATCTAGGTGACATTAGGGTTTTGGTTGATTTGTGTCTTAAGGTGTTATTCTAGTACAAACTCTAGGGCTGTTTGTGACACTTATAGGAATAGCCCAACCGATTGATTGGAAAGAATAACTTTGAGGTGGTTTCGTACCCTACCATAATCTCTTCGTTCGTTCTCCGCTATTAGTGACTTTGGAGTGACTCTTTGTTGCATTTTGAGGGATAGTTATCTGATCCAATTATGTTATTATTGTTGAGGGAACTTGCAGTAGTGAAAGTATGAACCCTAGGCCTTGTTTCAACACATTGCAATACTGTTTACGCTCACTTTTATCATTAGTTACCTTGCTGTTTTTATAATTTCAGATTACAAATACCTTTATCTATCATCCATATACCACTTGTATCACCATCTCTTCGCCGAACTAGTGCACCTATACAATTTACCATTGTATTGGGTGTGTTGGGGACACAAGAGACTCTTTGTTATTTGTTTGCAGGGTTGCTTGAGAGAGACCATCTTCATCCTACGCCTCCTACGAATTGATAAACCTTAGGTCATCCACTTGAGGGAAATTTTCTACTGTCCTACAAACCTCTGCACTTGGAGGCCCAACAACGTCTACAAGAAGAAGGTTGTGTAGTAGAAATCATTATGCATTAGAGACAGCTACATTCACGTTAACTAGGGCACCATCTAAATCCATTGAGACGACACTGTATGAACTATGGTTTGGCAAGAAACCTAAGCTGTCGTTTCTTAAAGTTTGAGGTTGCAATGCTTATGTGAAAAAGTATCAACTTGATAAGCTCAAACCCAAATCTGAGAAGTGCGTCTTCATAGGATACCCAAAAGAAAATGTTGGGTACACCTTCTATCACAGATCCGAAGGCAAGATATTCATTGCTGAGAATGGATCCTTTCTAGAGAAAGAGTTTCTCTCGAAAGAAGTGAGTGGGAGGAAAGTAGAACTTGATGAGGTAATTGTACCTGCTCCTTTAATGGAAAGTAGTTCATCACAGAAATCTGTTCCTGTGACTACTACACCAATTAGTGAGGAAGCTAATGATGATGATCATGTAACTTCAGATCAAGTTACTTCTGAACCTCGTAGGTAAACCAGAGTGAGATCCGCACCAGAGTGGTATGGTAATCCTGTTCTAGAGGTCATGTTACTTGACCATGACGAACCTACGAACTATGAGGAAGCGATGATGAGCCTAGATTCCACGAAATGGCTTGAGGCCATGAAATCTGAGATGAGATCCATGTATAAGAACAAAGTATGGACTTTGATTGACTTGCCCAAAGATCAGCGAGCCATTGAGATTAAATGGATCTTCGAGAGGAATACGGACTCTGATAGTAGTATTACTATCTACAAAGCTAGAATTGTCGCAAAAGGTTTTCGACAAGTTCAAGGTGTTGACTACGATGAGAGTTTCTCACTCGTATCTATGCTTAAGTCTGTCCGAATCATGTTAGCAATTGCCACATTTTATGAAATCTGGCAAATGGATTAACAAAACTACATTCCTTAATGGATTAGTTGTATATGATGCAACTAGAAAGTTTTGTCAATCCTAAAGGTGCTAACAAAATATGCAAGCTCCAGCGATCCATCTATGGACTGGTGCAAGCATCTCAGAGTTGGAATATACACTTTGATAAGTTGATCAAAGCATATAGTTTTATACAGACTTGCGGTGAAGCCTGTATTTACAAGAAAGTGAGTGGGAGCACTACAACATTTTTGATAAGTATATGTGAATGACATATTGTTGATCGGAAATAATGTAGAATTATTCTGCAAAGCATAAAGGAGTGTTTGAAAGGAGTTTTTCAAAGAAAGACCTCAGTGAAGCTGCTTACATATTGAGCATCAAGATCTATAGAGATAGATCAAGATGCTTGATAAGTTTTTTCAATGAGTACATACCTTGACAAGATTTTGAAGTAGTTCAAAATGGAATAGTCAAAGAAAGAGTTCTTGCCTGTGTTACAAGGAGTGAAATTGAGTAAGACTCAAAGCCTGACCACGGCAGAAGATAGAAAGAGAATGAAAGTCATTCCCTATGCCTCAGCCATAGGTTCTATAAAGTATGCCATGCTGTGTACTAGATCTATTGTATACCCTACACTGTTTTTTGGCAAGGGAGTACAATAGCGATCTAGGAGTAGATCACTAGACAGCGGTCGAAATTATCCTGAGTGGAATAAGGAGATGTTTCTTGATTATGGAGGTGACAAAAGGTTCGTCGTAAAGAGTTACGTCGATTCAAACTTTGACACCGATCTGGATAACTCTAAGTCTCGATCTAGATACATATTGAAAGTGGGAGCAATTAGCTAGAGTAGCTCCGTGCAGAGCATTGTTGACATAGAAATTTGCAAAATACATACAGATCTGAATGTGGCAGACCCGTAGACTAAACTTCTCTCACAAGCAAAACATGATCACACCTTAGTACTCTTTGGGTGTTAATCACATAGCGATGTGAACTATATTACTGACTCTAGTAAACCCTTTGGGTGTTAATCACATGACGATGTGAACTATGGGTGTTAATCACATGGTGATGTGAACTATTGGTGTTATATCACATGGTGATATGAACTAGATTTTTGACTCTAGTGCAAGTGGGAGACTGAAGGAAATATGCCCTAGAGGCAATAATAAAGTTATTATTTATTTCCTTATTTCATGATGAATGTTTATTATTCATGCTAGAATTGTATTAACCGGAAACATAATACATGTGTGAATACATAGACAAACATAGTGTCACTAGTATGCCTCTACTTGACTAGCTCGTTAATCAAAGATGGTTAAGGTTCCTAACCATAGACATGAGTTGTCATTTGATTAATGGGATCACATCATTAGGAGAATGATGTGATTGACTTGACCCATTCCGTTAGCTTAGCACTTGATCGTTTAGTTTGTTGCTATTGCTTTCTTCATGACTTATACATGTTCCTATGACTATGAGATTATGCAACTCCCGTTTACGGGAGGAACACTTTGTGTGCTACCGAATGTCACAATGTAACTGGGTGATTATAAAGGTGCTCTACAGGTGTCTCCAAAGGTACTTGTTGGGTTGGCGTATTTCGAGATTAGGATTTTTCACTCTGATTGTCGGAGAGGTATCTTTGGGCCCACTCAGTAATGCACATCACTATAAGCCTTGCAAGCATTGTAACTAATGAGTTAGTTGCGGGATGATGTATTACAGAACGAGTAAAGAGACTTGCCAGTAACGAGATTGAACTAGGTATTGAGATACCGACGATCGAATCTCGGGAAAGTAACATACCGATGACAAAGGGATTATGTTGTTATGTGGTTTGACCGATAAAGATCTTCGTAGAATATGTGGGAGCCAATATGAGCATCCAGGTTCCGCTATTGGTTATTGGCCGGAGACGTGTCTCGGTCATGTCTACATAGTTCTCGATAAAGATCTTCGTAGAATATGTGGGAGCCAATATGAACACTCTCCCCTCTCGTTGCTATGTATCACCATGATCCTGTGTGTGCGTAGGATTTTTTTTTGAAATTACTACGTTCCCCAATAGAAACATCACACACAGTCTGAAGATAACAACCGTGTGTTATGAAACAGAAAAGCCCTCGAGGCGGGCAGATATTTTTGAGAGGGGGAGCCACGTGGAGCCCAATGTACTGTGCGGATGTGTGCGTGACAGGGGCACCGGCGTGGCACACGGTTAGTTTGAGTGAACTATGTCTGTTGCATCATCTGACTTGTCTAATGTTCATAAATTTGGTGAAAATGACGCGGGAGAGGGTCAGAAGACGAACACACTTGCACGTGGACCAAATTTATGTATCAAAAGGGTGGTTTGATTTTCAAATACCAAATGCAACTTCGATGTGGCACCTCTCTCGCAAAGCGCATGGTATTGCTTGCCCCCACCCCCCCTCGTGTCGGCACGAAGGGAATCCTAAGCTATGAATGCATGCCCCCCCAGCCGAGGTTTATTCACCTAGGAAAGTGCAAAGTAGCTAGCAACCCCCCTCCCTCGTGTCGGAACAAAGGGAATCCTAAGCTATGAATGCATGCCCCCAACCGAGGTTCACCTAGCAAAGTCCGAAGTAGCTAGCAGCCCCCCTCCCTCATCGGCACGAAGGGAATCCTAAGCTATGAATGCATGCCCCCTCCCCCCCAACCGAGGTTCACCTAGCAAAGTGCGAAGTAGCAGCCCCCCCCACACACACACACTTTCAGTCGACAGGCCAGAGAGGCATATCTCACCAAGATGGATCATAAAATGGACCAAGAATAATCCACCTTGGTCGTACAACCTCTCTCTTGTTGTTGGTCAAAGTGATGGCCGTCCATGCGACCCCGGAGATGGGCTAGCTCGCCAATAATCACGCAAGTAGCTAGTCCCCGAAGACAACCACTGCATGCATGTGGCCCAAACATATGTATGGAGAGGTGTGTTTTTGAGTAACAACGGAACAACTTTGATGTGGCACCGTGATTTCGAACTAGAAGTCCCCACACTTAGTGAGGGTTAGGTTGACGATGCATATGTATGTTACACCACACTTCAAGCCAACGACCGGGATTCATGCATGCATGCATAGTATATGCGCTCAAACTTAACGTCTAAATCTCACCATGACCTATACTATGATAACACGAACCAAATGAAGAATCCGCCATGGTAACCTATCTTGTTGTTGGTCAAGGTGATAATGGATGTCCACGCGGGCCCGCGAATATATAGGCTTGTCACCGATAACAATGCGAGGGAGTGTACCATTCGAAGTCAACCACTACATGCATATGTATGGACGTGATGCGTGCGTGCATGTTTGAATACACAACATTGATGTGGTGCATGCGTCAAAAATCGTACACTAGCTCCCCACATGGAGCGAGATCGGTTCATGATGTGTCATTGTACTAGCCACTTCGACTCGACGGGAGGGATTCATGCATACACATGCATGTGTGTGTGCTCAAACTGTATCATGCATGTCATCCCAGAGCAAAAATAATAATCCCCTCCTAAGTCAAATTAATCTCTCTTGTTGTCAGGCAAAAAGTAGTGATGGACCAAGCGGGCCCACAGATGGAAAGCATCGATATCGCTGATAACCGCTTAAGTGGGTGTGAGAGGACAACCACCACCGCTTTGCATGTGGGCCAAACATATATATGTTGAATACCCAAAATGCACAACTTTGATGTGCCACATGCCTCAAAACCCGTAAACCATGCACCCACACAGAGCGAGGTTCATCAAGAGTACTACATATGATGGTCCCCTTCCCCCCTTTTCACCGCATACTATATGCTCCTACCGTAATATATGTACAACCTGAAATAATCCTCATCGATGGTAAAATTAATTAACCTCTCCCGATGTAGGTCAAAGTGATGCATGCATGCATCGACGATGGCCTCATGGGCGCACGGATGGAAGCATCACACGTGAGTGTCCTAGCTAGGATATGCATGTGGCCCAAAAAGGTGTTGTGTGATGTTTGAATAGCCAATTTCACAATTTTGATGTGGCACGTGCCTCGAAAAAACCAAAAAGTCCCGACACTGAGTGAGGTGTACTTGTTCACAGACGCGTACATATAGTATATATGCTAGTCCCCTCCCACCTCTTCGACGCGTACTATATACCACCATAACACAAACAAAAAAGATTCTACCTTGCTGGTCAAATTAACCTCACTGCCGGCTGTTCGTGAAAGTGATGGACGATGACCTCGCGGGCCCACTGAAAGCGTCACACACAAGTATCGAGTGTCGTGTAGGACAACCATCGACTGCATGTGGCCAAACATGTATGTATGAAAGGGTTGTGTAATGTTTTAAATAATGATTTCACAACTCTAATGTGGCATTGGCCTGCCTAACAAAACGGCCAACCCACACGGTGGCTCACAACTGGTAGTGTACTGCGAGCCACCCACCACCCCTAGATGCACAGACCCACACACACACACCGTGAATCCACCACAACTATTATGCATGTTAAATTAATTATCCCGCGGTGAACATATATGTTACCAAAGGAGGGACGTTTTAATTTCAAAAAGATCACAGATATCATTAAGACGTTTTAGTACATTAATTGATTGATTTTCTACGGGTATAATGTGCAAAAATCAAATTTGAGCTACATGCACACGTGACAGTGCACCTAAATGGATTGCAAAAACACATGTGTCTCACTGGGTGCATGTTTACTCCGCGTGCAACAAATTTCAAACATTGAGAATCTTGATTTTTAAATTCTAGTACATCCAAAACTTATTTGAAGTCCATGAAACTTATCGTGTTGTCATATGGACACCAATACAAAGTGGCATTGTACTTTTTTGTCAAATTTGAGATTAGTTTTGATGTAATCTTTATCTAATTGCAGACAAGAGATTATTAATAATTGGGAACCAATATCCCAAACGGATTATTTATTCAAACCATGGGCATTAGACCAACAGTGGATACGTGCCATGCTTCGGTTAAGCAATAAAGCAGCATCATTAATCATCCAAATAGAAAAATAATATATGTGCCGCCGCTCGACCCGTGTGCCGCACGAGCAGGCGTGAGTTGACGGGACGCATGCGAGAAGTTTGTTGTGCAGGCAGAGAGGGAGGCGTGCGTGCAGGTGTGTGAATTGATGGAGGCGTGCTCGCAGTGCAGTGTCATCGAGAGGCGTGCCAGCATTCCGGTGCACAGGCTCACTGGGAGGTGAGCCATTGGTTTGACCGCCACTCGCCTCTCTCCCACAACTCCCATTACTCTATATTAATGGTGCGCCTGAGCGGCCGCACCCTCCATCCTCGCCACACACACAATCCTCTCTCTCCGCTTGCATCCTCGACGCCCCTCTTAGTCCTTAAAGCTGTCAGTGTATGAGGATGCCGCCGAAGCGCCCCATCGAAGGGAGTGGCTACGCCGAGGCTGCTGAAGCACCGGAGCACGGTGTGGAGATGGAGACAGAGGTTTCCTTCACCGCCGGCGAGTTATCGCTGCACCCTGATGTCGTTGACGGCGTCGAGCTTCCACAGCCGGAGGTAGAGTTCCACACCGACTCCGATGACCACTCCGGCGACGACTCTGATGACCACTCCAGCAACGACTCCAACGATGACGGACAGCTGGGTAGTCATCTATACCCATTTATGTGTCAAATAGATTATAGGGTTTCTCTGGTTACTCCTGCCTCCACCTTTTTGGAATAGAAATCTTATTGGTATGTTCTCCCAATCCATGAAATCTGAGTAAGTTTCATTAGATCTGTGTAGTGTATTGATTGTTTGAGTGGTACAGTTGATAAGTGATTAGTTGTTTCATTTGTGCAAATGATTTCTGCTAGTAATCCTACTAGGGTTAGTGTTCATGCTAATAATTCCTAGCCAGGACTTGACAATTGATTTTGAATGACCTACATATGTTTGTGCCATTATTTTCTTCAAGATTGGTCTATACATAGACGGCTGTGCTTAAAAATCGAACCATAGTCTCTGGATATGTATAAATAAATAGCCATAAATTCCTAATCCTACTTCATAGCACGTAATCATTGATTTGATGCCAAATTTGTTTTACTATTTGTATAGGTCCTGTCTGATAATGTGGACAGCGAGGATGAAGATGGCCAGAGGAGGTACAAGAGGAAAATCCTGATAGAGCTTTATGCGGGAATGCATAACAGGCGTATTAGGACCTGGAACGGCGGCTATGGATGCCCATTTTGCAACCAGAAGCTTCATGACGCGTATCTAAGTGTTCTGGCGCATGTAAGAGGATGGGCCATTGGCTCCTTCAAGCAGAAGTATTCTCACAGGGTGGCGCACGGCGCGGACACTGAGTACCTGGAGAAGCTTCAGGATTGTGTCGGCATGTGAGATGAGATGTGGGATGGATCGAACTGTGTACGCTTGAGTATACTTAATGATGGTTGAACTATGTACTTATGGTTGAACTATGCTTATGTACGTGTACGCTTATTATGTATGTTTGAGTATGTTAAATATTTGGTCAAATTTTGGTAAAAATTACAAAGGGGGACCAATAAACCATGACAAAGGTAGTACGCCAATCACACACGGTTCGCAAAATTGGGACCGTGTGCAATGACTTTCATTTTGCCTGTTGCGTCAATCGCACATTGTTTGCTCTAGCAAACCGTCGCCTCCAAAATTCTTTGTGGGACAGAAAACCCTCACCAGCCAATTCAAAAAAGAAAAAATAAAACCCTCACCATCCCCACATCACAAAAACCTCCACCCCGCCCGCCACCCCCTCCGGTAAGTTCCCCATTCACACCTGCAGAAGCTCCTCCGCGTCTATGCCATGGCACTGCCAATCGCGGCAGTAAACACTTAGCTTGACGCCTGCCGCCGCCGCCAGGCTGCCGACAAAGCCCACCACATTTCGCCACTTCCGCTTGTTGCGACCTATCGCCATCGACTTTCTTGACACTGCTCGTGGCAACCCAGCTCCGCTTGGTTGGGGAATTTGCCGTACTGATGGTTCTTTCTCATGCACGACAAGGTAACTAATTTAATGAGATATTATCTCATCTCTTATCCCAGTTCATCTTCCTCCTTTAATCACCCAATGGAAATCACCGTGAATTCATTTTTATTTGAGCTAATTTGAGGGTTTTCTTTCATTCATAGACTGTACCGTGCAGCGACACTTCAGGACTTTGCGACCTTCGCTAGAGATTCCATCTCACCGTACCAGATAACTTGTGGACGCGCGCGGTATGTTCAATCTCACCCTAAATCGGTTGGCATGGCCTACTTTCCTGAACATATTCTAAATATGGCTACATTTGGATAAAAGGTGCCACATGCACCATATACGTCAAAGGGGATTTTTCCCCTCTTCTTTCTGTATTAGGCCAATTAATGATGTATTGTTCTTTCGATTACTCTCATTTTTCCATGACATCATGTTTACCCTATCTTTTTAATTATAGATTTTTGTCCTTCGATTTCAACTATTGTACAGTTCTTTCAATTTGGGCCCATATTTGCATGTTACCATATTTTCTTTAACAATCCTACCATTTTCTGCAGCACATCCCTTGCTATGCAACAGATTATGTAGTGCACAAATTTTCTCTTTACATAGATCAATGCTCCATGGATGTCATACTACACACAAACCATGGATTTACAATCGTTGCTACTGTAAGACTTTATGAACATGGTGACTCCTATTTTGGCACTGGCTGTTGGAAAGAGATTTCTAAGTTTTATGTACTGAAATCTAGCACTAAAATTGCACTACACATAAAAGGGCCTGGTCATGAGATATATGCCAACTTCCCCGACAAAATCATCAGTCCAGACTTTGTTCGAAGTAAGTTTTCTTTTCACCTATCTGCATGTTGACTTACCCAGCAATGTCAAATGAATTGTGTAGTATTTAAGCAACCAATTGTTATTCCCTTTTCTTACTATATTCGTGCCTAATAACTTCTAATAACCAATACACTTCTCTATTGCCCTATTTTAACTAAATATTCCATGTACTCCCATTTCTATCAGAAAGCGCCGCTGACAAGGAGACTCCGGAGATGGAGAACAGGGCTGCCAACAAGCGGAGGCGGGGCGTGCTAGAACCACAAGCGACTCCAGCAGGCCTAGACTTCATCAGCAGCCTCCCCGATGATATGTTGCGAGTCATCATCTCCCTCCTCCCAATAAAATATGGGGCGCGGACAACCATCCTTTCCCGGCGGTGGCGCCACCTATGGAACTCTAGCCCTCTCGACCTCATCGACACCCACAAGCTCTGCCATGGCTATCGCAAAAGCTTAGATGCATTCTCCAAGATCCTCGGCAGTCACCTTGGCCCAACCAAAGGCCTTAGAATGGGCAAGTTCCGTTACAACGGCAAGGACCGAGCCAAGCTTGACGACAGGTTTCGATCCCCTGCCCTAGAACAGCTCGAGGAGCTCACTTTTGATGATGGGCATATGCGGTCGCTATCAATGTCCGCACTCCGCCTCGCGCCCACGCTACGCGTCGCCAAGTTCAGGAACTGCCATTCCCCCCCCCCCCTTAATGACTTAATGATGCGCTCGCTCTTATTCTACCACGACTGAAGCCCCTCGAGCTCGTCGTCGTCTGCCTCTCAAACAGTGACATGGAGCGCCTGCTCTGTGGCTGTACTGCACTCATGTACCTTCATCTTCAGGCGATCAATGGGTTGAGTACCTTCCACATCACCTCCATGACTCTTCGGACTATTTATGTGTCTTACTGGTGCGGCAGGAAGACATCACAAGATGTGTACCATGGTATGGTCATTGAGGACACACCTGCACTTGAGAGATTACTTGTAGTTGATCAAGAAGGTCCAACAAGAATCAATGTCATTTCTGCGCCGAAATTGATAGTGGTGGGCTACTCATCTCACAAATACTCCGAACTTGTTATTGGATCAACACTCGTTCAGGTACAACAGCCGCCTTCTACCTCTCCTTCTACAAATTAACATTATTTGTAATTTTGAAGATGTTTGTTCGTCTATCATTCAGAAAATGATTCCAACAAGCTTGACCCCGAAATAGCGCACAGTGAAGGTCTTGGCACTAGAATATATCGGCCCCAACCTGGAGCAAGTTGTCAGTTTCCTGAGATGCTTTCCGTGCCTGGAGAAGCTTTATATCGAGGTGATGTTCCTTTCCTGTTAAATGTTAACCATAAGGGAGTTCAATTTGTGACACCTTTTTCCAAGTTTACAATGACAATGTACTATGATTTTTGAAGGTTCTTTTGGACGATTTTAGTACATACATGTCCCCCCCGCCCATATTGGTTGCTTGATCCATATGGTTACAATCAATAAGCATTTCTCCCTTGGATTCATCTATACTAGTCTTCTTAGGGAACTTTTCATCCACTCCAACCTCTTGTGAAGAAGGATACATTTTTCTAGAATTTAATCAAATGCCGATGTTAATCATGTCAGATCTAAGATGGCATGTTAGTGCATTTTACAAATCCTGTAAACCAAATAGGCTTGTACTAATGGTCAAAACTGCATGTAGGCACTAACACGTTTTATTCTTTTGCAGATAAGATTAGACCCAGTGGTGCATAATGTGATACAATATAACAATAATGTCGAATGCCTAGATCTGCATCTCTCAAAAATTACTTTGAACTCCTACCGAGGGACCTTACCAGATATTATATTCGTCGGGTTCTTTGTTCTCAGAGTGTCGTGGAATTGTCACGGCAGATGTCCTAGTGTGAGGACTTAGTCGTGGAGCCATCGCAAAGAGGTTAACTTAAAGGGGTTAATCAGGACAAAGGACACGAGGAATTTATACTGGTTCGGCCCCTTGCGGTGAAGGTAAAAGCCTAATCTAGTTGTAGGTGGTATTGCTAGGGTTTCGATGAGCAGGGAGCGAATACGCTTGACCCGGCCCTCGATCTGTTGTTTCTTGTTCTTAAACCGTCGTCGGGTTGTCCCTTTATATACACAGGTTGACGCCTAGGCGGTTCACAGATTCCCGGTCGGCTCATACACAAGTCCGGCTTGGTATCTACTCTTTCCTATCTTTCAATACAAGTCATCCTCCTATGGCGGTTTACATTTATGGGCCCTAATCCGCCTTTGGGCTTTAGGCCTTCTTACTATGTCTCCTTCGTAATTCGCCATCTTCTATGTCTTCATGGACTTCAATATTGATGAATCATCATGATCATAACCCGGCCCCTCCTGGGAGGTTTATACTCAATAGTTATGTCCCCAACATTAGGCCCTAGGTTTATTTGAAATTGTTCATGTCAATCTTCAACACTTAGGAAAATTCCTTCTCCATTACCTTCGCGAAGACTTGTAACTCGTGGTGACGTCATCTTCTGAGATCATGATAAGCCGCCATGACGTCACCTGTCATTAAATTATATAAAAATCCAAAAAATCATTTATGAACCTTTATCTTTAATGAACTTCTGACAATCGAGGCATCGGCCCTGTCACATATCCAATTTTGAGCTCCTAGATTCCCGCACATGCCACTTATCCATTCGCCTTATAAATAGGGCCAGGGGTCCTTTTCACTTTCCCCCCTTGCCTCTTCGTTTCCATCGTCTTCCTCGCAACATGGTCTTCTCGGGCTCAGCTGCCGCCGTCGACCCTCTCCTCTGCATCAACCTGATTTGGTCTAGATCTCGCTCGCGCGCCTCCACTGCTCCAGGAGCCTCGGTATGTTCTTCCTCCTTCCCCCTCCATAGATCTCATTAGGGTTCGTACGAGCTCATATAGGTTCGGCGTTGTTCTTCACTGTAGCTCTAGTATTTGATCCAAACTTGTTATATTCCTTGTGCGGTAATGATTATAGCCCCATTTTCATTATCAGAGCGCCTCTTTTTTGAGTGAAAGATCTAGTCTGGCTCATATGAACTGCTCAAGCACCAATATTTAAGCCTGAATTTATGTTCATTTCCTGTTATGTGTAGATCCAAAATTATAAGATCAGTCTGTGAAACTTGTTTTTCACCACTTAGAAAATTTTCTATGATCAGATCTATCATTTCAATATCTGTGTAGGCTGTTTAACTCAAAAAATAATAACCCGCCAGGTACCATTAGCCCCCTCTTAAACCTCCAATTTCTTATCTCTGCAACTTAATAATGTCAATCTCCGGCTTAACACATATACACATCCCAACACTTTATGCCTCTTAACCTTTAACAGATTAACCATGAATTTTTAAACCAGCATAAATCTTCTTTCAGGCTATCCGATAAATGGCCAAGTCCTTTTATTCCTGTAACTGGGTTCCATCCCGGGTTACAGAAGAAGAGTTGAACGGGTATGTTGCCACTGGCGCTTTAGCCAAAAAGGAAGACATCCACTTGAGAGTCCCTGGTCCAGAAAATCTGCCTGAACCCAAGGAACGGGAAGTGATCGTGTTTGCTGATCACCTAAGTCGAGGATTCAGCCCTCCCGGATCAAAAAAATTGTGATGTGCTTCATTTCCTCCAACTTCAGCCTCAATATATTGGACCAAACTCCGTGTCCAATATTTGCAACTTTCAAGTGTTCTGTGAAGCTTATCTGCAAGAGGATCCCACAGTTGAACTATTCAGAGATTTCTACTATTTAAACTACCATATAGAGTTTGTGGATGGGCCCAATACTGAACTTGGCAGGGTTTCCATCCAAAAGAGGAAAGATGTCAGCTTCCCTCACGCTAACCATCATAGCCACCCCAAAGACTGGAATCAAACTTGGTTCTACTTCCAAGATAGATCTCCAATTGTTGAGAATCCTCTGTCGGGTTATCGTGCTCACCGGCTTACCAGCACACATCCACTTCCCCAAAGACTCACTGCAAAAAAGAGGGGGCCAAGTATGCACCACATCTTTCGAAACTCAAAGCCTTTGTTGCGAACGGTTTAACATGCATCGATTTTGTCCAGTGTTGGGTGTCTTGGAGTATTCTGCCCTTAAGCCGTCGCTCCGGGTTAATGTGTGAATAAACAGGGAACATGAAAGACCCTCAATGCCACACTGATATTCAGCTGACTGATGCTGAAATTACAGAAGCCGTCAAGAAAATGCTGAATGAACTGGTGGCTGAGTGCAACAAAACAGGACTTAGTCCTTTCTGCACTTCAAATAAACCGCCAGCTGTAAGAATTGCCCAACTCCTGCTTAATCCATACTCTTGACACTCCCTTACTATCTTTCCAATTTTTAACAGGGTGATGATCCGTTCTGGAAGAGGAAACCACTGGATAAACCGGCCAAAACAGCTCGTCCCAAGACCAAGGCCAAGAAACCCACCAAGAAGAAGACCGCCGAGTTAAATCCTGATGATGACGATGACAACCCGGAGTGAGAGGTAGAACTTGACTCACTTGGCTCCTTTTTCATACACCTCATTGACAATGATTATTATCAGGACGATGCGGAAGCCAGCCGTGCAAATGACGTAGAGGTAATTACTCTCTCATCCGGCTCAGGACCTCTGCCCACACAGAAAACCCGACAAGCAAGCCGGAAAGTAAGATTTTCTCACTCTCTTGCTTACTTGGATCCAAACTTTCTTTCGAAGAAACAGCAACACAAAGCTCGCCACACAACCCAGCACAGCCACCATGTGGTGACTTCTTCCGGTTTACCGAACACGCCGGTTCATAAACGCCGCCCAGAGGTCTCTTATACTTCTGACCCATGTTATCCCAAGGCGGGTTATTTCTGATAGCCTCTTAATCCGTCTGATTCAAATTATCAGGGAACTTCCCATTGTTCCTTTGGCGAGTCAACAGGAACGCAGATTCCAATCCTTAAAACAGTTCCTGGGTGAGCATATTTAACTAACCGTTCATATCTTATACTTGATCTTTATATTGACCAGACCTACACTTGTTATTTTCAGGGCCCAAGCCAGCGCCAGTAAAAGGGCCAAACCAAATAAACCATCCGAGGACAGCATTCCCACTGATCCGGAAGATACTTCGGAACATTTTAACCCACATACTGAGGCTATTCTTGATGATCCGCCGTTGCAAGACCATGAAATCTCAGCTGAGCATATCGAAGTTGATCCGATGCCTCATACTCATAATCCGTCACTAGTGTTGCTGATGACAAGACTGAAGATGTCATAGTCACTGGTGTTGGTTACACAGCTCCAGGCAATCCCACTGTTTCGTCAAAACATAGTGCCAAAGAAGAATTGTCTGCTATTGACAAAGGCAAGTGGAAGGCAGATTTGGAAAGCTATGTCCACCTTGATACGTCTCCGTCGTATCTACTTTTCCAAACACTTTTGCCCTTGTTTTGGACTCTAACTTGCATGATTTGAATGGAACTAACCAGGACAGACGCTGTTTTCAGCAGAATTGCTATGGTGTTATTTATGTGCACAAACAAAAGTTATCGGAATGACCTGAAACTTCACGGAACATCTATTCGGAAAATATCAAAAATCCTTGCAAAAGATGAAGACCAGGGGGCCCACCACCTATCCACGAGGGTGGGGGCGCGCCACCCTACCTCATGGGCCCCATGGAGCTCCTCCGACCTCAAGTCCAACTCTATATATTTGCTTTCGGGGAGAAAAAATCAGAGAGAAGAAATCATCGCATTTTACGATACGGAGCCGCCGCGAAGCCCTAAAACCTCTCGGGAGGGCTAATCTGGAGTCTGTTCGGGGCTCCGGAGAGGCGAATCCGTCGCCATCGTCATCATCAACCATCCTCCATCACCAATTTCATGATGCTCACCGCCGTGCGTGAGTAATTCCATCGTAGGCTTGATGGACAGTGATGGGTTGGATGAGATTTATCATGTAATCGAGTTAGTTTTGTTAGGGTTTGATCCCTAGTATCCACTATGTTCTGAGATTGATGTTAATATGACTTTGCTATGCTTAATGCTTGTCACTAGGGCCCGAGTGCCATGATTTCAGATCTGAACCTATTATGTTTTCATCAACATATGAGAGTTCTTGATCCTATCTTGCAAGTCTATAGTCACCTATTATGTGTTATGATCCGTTAACCCCGAAGTGACAATAATCGGGATACTTACCGGTGATGACCGTAGTTTGAGGAGTTCATGCACTCACTATGTGTTAATGCTTTGTTCCAGTACTCTATTAAAAGGAGGCCTTAATATCCCTTAGTTTCCGTAAGGATCCCGCTGCCACGGGAGGATAGGATAAAAGATGGCATGCAAGTTCTTTTCCATAAGCACGTATGACTATATTCGGAATACATGCCTACATTACATTGATGAATTGGAGCTAGTTCCATGTCACCCTAGGTTATGAGTGTTACATGATGAACCGCATCCGGCATAATTCTCCATCACTGATCCATTGCCTACGAGCTTTCCATATATTGTTCTTCGCTTATTTACTTTTCCGTTGCTATTGCTATTTGTAACACCCCCAGTGTCATGCTACAGTAACCCTCTCTGATTAAGCTAATCATTTTTCCAAAACAGTGCTTAGTCACCTTTGTTCAATATCTCATTTCAAATTCTAGTCAATTCAAATTCAAGTGAAGTTTGAAGTTGCTGAAAAGTTGCTGGAAAAATGTTCATCATTTGCCAAAACTTCCATAACAATTATTTGTTAAGGAACACAACATCAAATTTGCGCAAAGATGAGCATTAGCAATTATGACAGCACCAATTCAGCATTTTTAAATGCTATCCTACTTATGAAAAATATCAAATGAATTATTCTGGTCTCCAAAATATTTATGGCACTGTCTATAATCACCAGGGATTTAATGGGACTCCTCCCAAATTTTTCCTAAGTGAAATAGTTGACCAATTAATTCCCTTTCTCTCTCTGTTAATAAAGAAAAGCTAAAACAGAAAAGAAAAAAAACTGTTTAAAGTAAAAGAAAAAGGAAAAGCCCCCCCCCCTCAACTAGGCCGATTGGCCCAGCCGGCCACCACGCCCCCCTTGGGCCTCAGCCCACCTGGCCGACCCAGGCCGACCAGCTCCCCCTCCCGCGTTGTCTTCACTGTGCGGGCGACCGAGTGCCCGCGCCCGCGGTCGCCGCCCGACCGGCTCGCCGCCCTACTCCGCGGCAACGCCGGGGATCAGGACGAGCCCTCCCCCCCTCGACCTCGTCCTCGTCAGCCCCCCCTCCCCGCGCAGATATTTTTCCTCTCCCCCAGATCCCTCCTCGTTCCCCATCGACGCCCGAGCGCGGTCGCCGCCGTTCTCCGTCGTCCCCGCGGCCACCGGTGTCCCCGAGCCCAGCAACCGAGCCTGGGAGGTGCGCCGTCCTCCGCTTCACCGTCCTCGTCCATCAGCTGGAGTCGGGGAGGTCGGCGACGTCGGCATCGGCCTCTTCCCCTTCTCGGTGGTCACCGGCGATCACCGGAGCCACAAGCCTCCCTCTACGCTCCCGAACCCCGAGAGGCCTCCGTGTGCCTGCCCCGTAAGCTCCGCCTCCTTCCTCCCGTCCTTGCTTTGTTTCCTCCTTCCCTAGCTAGCTGGTCGTAAGCGTTGGCTCTGCCGTCCGCCATTGCTACCGCGCACGAGCTCCCGAGCTCCTCCTGCTCCGCCTAGCCCTTTCGCCTGAGCTGTAGCACGCCGTAGCACCTTTTCCGTCGCCGCCCGAACCTCGCCTCCGCCACCCCTCGTCGCCGGCGCCGTTCCCGGCCAACCCCGGCGAAGCCAACACCACCGTTCGACTCGCGGGCGAGGACTCGTCCGAACGCAGCCAACCGCACGGCAAATGGTGCCCTCTAGGGCCTTTCCGGGCTGCTCCGCCGTGCGCCGCCGTGCTTTGGGTCGCCGGAGCAGCTCCGACGACGCGTCCGACGTGGCGCCAGCGTGGCTGTGGGCCCCACGCGTTGGGCCGCTGACCGCTGGGCCCCGAGGGCCCGGTTGACCAAGTCAACTGCCCACGTGGCAGCTCTGGCTCGCTGGCATGTGGGTCCCGCGAGTAAAACGTTTTAAAAAAACAAACAATTAATTAAAACTTTAGTTAAATTAGTTAGTTAATTAGTACTAACTAGTCACTGACTGCTGGGGCCCACGCCCCCTAACTAACCCTGTTAGTTTAGTTAAGCCTCTGTTAGACAGAGAGGCTGACAGGTGGGCCCCACCTGTCAGTTTGACTGGTCAGTAGAGCTGATGCAGTGCTGACGTCACTGGTGACGCAATAAACCTTTTCTGCTTTTTAAATAGTTAAGAATTTTGTTTAAACTTTGAAAATTCATAGAAATTAAACTGTAACTCGGATGAAAATGTTTTCTATATGAAAGTTGCTCAGAAAAATCCAACGAATTCAATTACGCAGTCCGTTCATCTGTCACATGCCCCTAGCATGCTGAACTTGGAACATTCCCCCTCCGGTCATCTATCTGACACTGGTTCGGAATCGGGAAAACATTCCCGGTTGAATCCCCCCTTCACCTATATCGTGTAGCCATACTTTAGGTCACTCCCGGCACAGCATATTGCCACGTTATGCTTTGTGATGCTATGTTTGCTTTATATTTTCTGTTTTTCCCCATCTTCTTTCCGGTAGACCCCGAGACCGATGTTGCCCTTGTGATCGACTACGTCGACAACGACCCCCCTCCTTGCCAGAGCAACCAGGCAAGCAAACCCCCCTTGAGCATTCCGATATCGCCCATTTCCTTCCCTCTCATGCTTGCATTAGAACTGCTACTGCTTTCTGTATGATCCTACTCTGATGCATAGCCTGTTGTTGTTACCTGCTTTCATACCTTACCTGCTTATCCTAAACTGCTTAGTATAGGTTGGTTAGTGATCCATTAGTGACCCCCACCTTGTCCCAGTTGCCTCGCTTTATGCTCGATGACTCGATCAACGTGATCGACGTCCAGGCCCCGACACCGCACATCACCCCCCTAGTTGTACGACACTACAGAGTTACTATCGAGTGCCGAGGGTGAACCTCAGACATCACTCCTGATGAGATCTCTGTAGTGTAGCTATTCAGTCGTGATCATCGAGGGTGATTTCCTCCTTAACCACTTTCGGTATGGCTCTGTCGTGCAACCCCTCAAGTGTGAACCTCGAGGGTGGATCCTCTTATGTTCACCTCGATGACAACATCGAGTGGAATTCACCGAGGGTGATTCCTCGGGTTTTCCCTTTGGTGTTAGACACACAGTTACTACGATTACTATGACTTTACACTGAGCCATGTTACTAAAGACGGGTCGACCCTGAGGGGTACCCGCGCGAGCTTAATAGCGAGTGATGTGGAGTCAGGTTGACCTGGAAGGTGCCCGCGAGATACTTACGAGGCATGGCCAGGCATTCTTAGCCCTTGCCGCAAGTACTCGAGACGAGGCGACGGGGTCACACCAATTGTGAGTCTCTGCTCGTTACCGCGCGTTCCTAATCCACTACGATTTGGATATTTGATCCGAGGGGCCTCTGGCCTGATAGCACTAACCATCACGTGGGCATAGTATGGGCGTTCTGCGTCGTATACATCAGCCGAAGTTTAATAGACGTCAGCGACTGAGCGGCGCGCGCCGGGTTGGACTGCGTAAGCACCTGCCTTGTTGAAGGAGGTAGCTAGGTCTGCTCATCGGCCGCCCACGCAACGTGTAGGAGTTCCCGGGGAGATGGCCCATGACCCCTGGGGGCACAGGTTTAGTCCGGCGTGCTGACCTCTCTATTAAGCCTAGGTCGGGTTGCGGCGTATTGTTTGGCCGAGGCCGGGCATGACCCAGGAAAGTGTGTCCGACCGGAGTTAACCGAGCGTGGTGGGTAAGTTGGTGCACCCCTGTAGGGAAGAAAACATCTATCGATAGCCGGTCCTACGGTAACGGACACTTGTAGTTGTATCCCGATCGATACAACTAGAACTGAATACTTGAGATGAGACATGGAGATGAGACTTGGTTATGAGATGATAACTGGATAGTATGGCTCTGGGATTGCTTTCTTGCAGGGAGTCGAGAAAGGATCTCTAGCCGAGGTTGATAACATTACTGCTACTTTACTTTATGCTACTCTACTCCCTCCTGTTGCTGCAAGATGGTGGTTTCCAGAAGATGCTAGTCTTCGATAGGCTAGGCTTTCCCCTTCCCTTCTAGCATTCTGCAGTTTAGTCCACAGATACAACTCATTCCCTTTGATACAGATGCATACTTAGTTTAGATCTGATGTAAGTCTTGCGAGTACTTTGGATGAGTACTCACGGTTGCTTTGCTACTTCTTTTTCCCCCATACCCGATTGTTGCGACCAGATGACGGATCCCAGGAGCCAGACGACACCATTGATGACTACTGCTACCCCGAGGGTGCCTACAACTACGTGGAGACCGCCGACGACCAGGAGTAGTTAGGAGGCTCCCAGGCAGGAGGCCTTGCCTTTTCGATCGTTGTTGCTTTTGTGCTAGCCTTCTTAAGGCAATCTTGTCTAACTTATGTCTGTACTCAGATATTGTTTCTTCCGCTGACTCTTGTGTATTCGAGCTTATGTATTCGAGCCCTCGAGGCCCCTGGCTTGTAATATAAAGCTTGTATTATTTTAATTTGTGTCTAGAGTTGTGTTGTGATCTCTTCCCGTGAGTCCTTGATCTTGATCGTACACATTTGCGTGTATGATTAGTGTACGGTCGAATCGGGGGCGTCACACTATCATCACTACAAAATACAAAAAACATTACTTTTACTATAATTACCTTTTGCTACTGTTACCACTACTATCATATTACTTTGCTACTAAATACTTTGTTACAGATATTAAGTTTCTAGGTGTGGTTGAATTAACAACTCAGCTGCTAATACTTGAGAATATTCTTTGGCTCCCCTTGTGTCGAATCAATAAATTTGGGTTGAATACTCTACCCTCGAAAACTGTTGCGATCTGCTATACTTGTGGGTTATCATTATGAAGAACTCGAATATATTTTCTGGCACTGTTGCCGGGGAGCATAGATCTATTCTTTGAGTCACTTGGGATTTATATCTGCTTATCATTATGAAGAACTTGAGAGATCCAAAAACCAAGATTTATCCCTCGACTACGAGGGGAGGTAAGGAACTGCCATCTAGCTCTGCACTTGATTCACCTTCTGTTTTGAGTAAGCTTGCGACACCTAAACCTACTTCTGCTATTCGTTCTGATATGTCGCATGTTATTGATGATGCCACTTCTGCTATGCATGATACTTATGATGAAACTACTTCTATGCTTGATACTACTATGCCACTTGGTGAATTTCTTGATGAACAACTTGCTAGGGTTAGAGAGAGTGAAAATATTGAATCTGATAATACTGATGAAAGTGATAATACTAAGGGTTATGTTTTTGATAAAGAAGCTTCTTTAGCTATTTTAGCTTGCAAAGATAGATACGAACTCAAGAGGTTCTTAGCTAAATGGAAGCAGCAATCTCTAAATGCTAGAATGAAATCTGACCCTGCTTTTGCTACTTCACCTATCTGTGTTACTGATAAGGATTATGAATTCTCTGTTGATCCTGATATAATTACTTTGGTTGAATCTGATCCTTTTTCATGGCTATGAATCTGAAACTGTTGTGGCACATCTTACTAAATTAAATGATATAGCCACCCTGTTCACTAATGATGAGAGAACTCGTTACCTTTATATCCTTAAAATATTTCCGTTCTCATTAAAGGGTGATGCTAACATATGGTTTAATTCTCTTGATCCTGGTTGTGTGCGTAGTCCCCAGGATATGATTTATTACTTCTCTGCTAAATATTTCCCTGCTCATAAGAAACAAGCTGCTTTAAGGGATATATATAATTTTGTGCAAATTAAAGAAGAGAGTCTCCCACAAGCTTGGGGGAGGCTTCTCAAGTTACTTAATGCTTTGCCTGATCATCCTCTTAAGAAAAATGAAATACTTGATATCTTTTATAATGGACTAACCGATGCTTCCAGAGATTACTTAGATAGTTGTGCTGGTTCTGTTTTCAGGGAAAAAACGCCGGATGAAGCTAAAATTCTATTGAATAATATGCTGGAAAATGAAAATAATTGGACACCTCCTGAGCCAGTTCCTGAGCCTATTCCTAAACCAACTCCGAAGAAGAGAGGTATTCTATTTCTCAGTCCCGAAGATATGCAAGAGGCAAAGAAATCTATGAAAGAAAAAGGTATTAAAGCTGAAGATGTTAAGAGTTTACCTCCTATTGAAGAAATACATGGTCTTAATTTACCGCTTGTTGAAGAAACATATGATCTTGATCCATCACCTAATGAAGAAACTCATGGTCTTGATAACCCGACATAGGTAGTAAAGGTAAATTCTCTCTATAGATATGATAAAGCTGAAATCCCATTTACTAAGTTTGCTAGCCCATGCTTAGATGGGTTTGATAAATTTATGGCTAAGCAAGAAGCCTTTAATGCTTATTTTGGTTGAAAATTGAAATACAATTCAAATATGCTTGAACACTTGGGTGATTATATGGCTAATGTTAAAGGTGAACTTAAACTTATTAGTAAACATGCTTCTATGGTTACCACTCAAGTAGAACAAGTACTTAAGGCTCAAAATGATTTGCTCAATGAATTGAATAGCAAGAATAATGATAATGCTGTCAGAGTTATGATTAGAGGTGGTAAAATGACTCATAGTTTACATCCTAAGAGAATTGAGCAAGATTCTCAGAGAAATAATGTAGATGCACCTAGTCCTTCTAATAGGAAGATAAAGAAAAATGATAGGACTTTGCATGCTTCTAGTAAACCTATCACTGAAACACCTGAGAATCCAAATGATATTTCTATCACTGATGCTGAAACACAATCTGGCAATGAACCTAAAACTAGTGATAATGTTCATGATGATGCTCAACCTAGTAATGATAATGATATAGAAATTGAACCGGCTGTTGATCTTGATAACCCACAATCAAAGAATCAACGTTATGATAAGAAAGACTTTGTTGCTAGGAAACATGGTAAAGAAAGAGAACCATGGGTTCAGAAACCCATGCCTTTTCCTCCCAAACCATCCAAGAAAAAGGATGATGAGGATTTTGAGCACTTTGCTGAAATGATTAGACCTATCTTTTTGCGTATGTGATTAACTAATATGCTTAAAATTTATCCTTATGCTAAGTATATGAAATATATTGTTACTAATAAAATAAAGATACCGGAAGCTGAAATTTCCACCATGCTTGATAATTATACTTTTAAGGGTGGAATATCAAAGAAACTTGGAGATCCAGGAGTACCCACTATACCATGCTGTATTAAAAGAAACTATGTTAAAACTTCTTTATGTGATCTTGGAGCCGGTGTTAGTGTTATGCCTCTCTCTTTATATCGTAGACTTGATTTGAATAAGTTGACACCTACTGAAATATCTTTGCAAATGGCTGATAAATGAACTGCTATACCTGTCGGTATTTGTGAGGATGTGCTTGTTGTAGTTGCAAACGTTACTATTTTAACGGACTTTATTATTCTTGATATTCCCGAGGATGATAGTATGTCTATTATTCTTGGAAGACCCTTTTTGAATACTGCAGGGGCTGTTATTGATTGCACTGAAGGCAATGTCACTTTTCATGTTAATGGTAATGAGCATACGGTACACTTTCCGAGGAAACAACCTCAAGTTCATAGTATCAACTCTATTGAAAAAATTCCATCGATTATATTTGGAGGTTTTGAATTTCCTCTTCCTACTGTCAAGAAGAAATATGATATTCTTATTATTGGGGATGTGCATATCCCCGTTGAGGTAACATAGTGTTATTCGAAATGTCTCTGGTTCTATGTTATTCGGAATGAGTTCGTTAACAAGACTTGATCAACCTTGTTAGTGGATTCCTTTTGATGAGCATGAGATGGATGAAACTAGAAGGCACAACCTTCTGTATCCCACTTTTACTTTCTGTTATTTATATTAAATAAAATAAAAATAGTATTTTTCTGTCTGTTATCTGAATATCCTTGCAATATAAAAATACCTCGAAAATAAAAGTTCTCCAAATGCCCTGAAATTTAAATATGATTTTTTTCTAGAATATTTGAGAATATTTGGCATTGAGAACACAGCAGGAGGAGCTGGCAACTGGCCACGAGGGTCAGGGGCGCGCCCTACCCCTACCTCGTGGGCCCATGGTGGCCCTACTCCACTTATCCTTTCACCCACACACTCCTTCTTCCTCCCACAAACATGAATATCCAGCTCAAACCCGAGTCCAAGCTCATTTTGCTGCCATTTTCGATCTCCTTGCTCAAAGCATCTCTCACAAAACTGCTTGGGGAGATTGTTCCTTGGTATGTGACTCCTCCATTGGTCCAATTAGTTTTTGTTCTAGTGCTTTATTCATTGCAAATTTGTGCTGCCTAGGTGACCATGTTCTTGAGCTTGCATGTTAAATTTATATGGTTCCAAGTAGTTTTGATGCATGATATAGGCTCTAGGCACTTGTATGAGTAGCTGCTATCAATATTATTGAGTTTGGTTCACTTTTGTTTTGAAGTTACTAAAAATTTCAGAAATTTTTCAGAGGAAGAAATATGCTTAGGAAAATGTTCCAAGGTGGTTCTTCAAGGAAGCAAGGACCCAGGCTTGCAATGCGTGATGCTGATGAAGAACCACCAAGAGACACTCCAGTGCGTCCTTGTGAATGGCCTTCTGAGAACTTTATGGATTGAGAGGGAATTAAGGAAGAATTTAACGCATATTTGCGTAACGCGGATCTTGTGAGCTTCGAGGAAGAGAAGTGCAGCCAGTATCACTATCTCACTAGTTCCTTTGTGAGGAGGTTTGAATTTTCATCTTCACGTAATTCTCCAACTGTCCTGTTTGATCTTTATGAAAATTCTTGCACTATGGACTTAGAGGATTTTACCACTGCTTGCAAACTTCCACAATGGGGTAGTATCAGGGAACCTCGCAAATCTGAATTTAGAGATTTTCTTGCTAGTATAACTATGGGAAAATCCAGAGATATAACACAAGCTACCATAGGGAGCATTCATTTTCCTGCTATACATTATTTTGCTCTCTTCATAGGTAGATGCATTAATGGTAAAGATGAGGCATGTCACATGTGTGTCCCTGACCTCAGTATTTTTAGGAGTGCGGTGTTAGGAGATAAATCTTATAATTTGGGAGCCATTGTTGCACGTAGGTTGCATCTTAATAGATTTAATGGAGATTTCTTTGGTGGAATTTATGCAACCCGCATAGCTAATTTTCTTGGTATAGCCATACGTGAAGATGATATTGAATTACCTCCTGCTTACCTAGACTTTAATGCTATGGTTCACCACCAGTTTGTCGAGAGGAATGAATCACCTCTCCTGTATCGACAGACGGCGTGTTGTCCGTATTACTCTCCCTGCTCTTGCCTTCTTTGATTATCGGGCAAAAGGAAGATATGTTATTACTAGGGAGGAGGCAGATGAGTACGAGAGGAGGGCGGAGGCCGCTCGTCGCCACGCTGCAGCTCAGGAGGCGATAGCCGCTGCATCGCAATACGACCCCAACTATTATTATGGATATCCGCCAGGTCAGCCGTGGCCATAGACCAACTTAGGCCAAAAGCCTAAGCTTGGGGGAGTACATATTTCTCACCGACATTGTATTTATGTTCACACACTCATTGCTAGATGTCGGTGCTCATACTTTTTCATTGTAACATCCATGCTAGTTTATTTTTCCTTTTTATGCTTTCTTCTTGTGTGTTTAATAAACCTTAAGAAAAACCAAAAAAAATAGTTGTAGCTTTTAATTAGTTTACTTTTCATGCTTGTAGTAGTAATTAAAAAGAAAACCCAAAAAGATTTCATGTTCTTATTTTTCTTGTTGGGAGCTTTCCCGTGTAAATAATTTTATTTCTTTTCTTTTCTTTGGGGGTTGATAGGAGAAGACCATGATTAAATTGTTGAAGTGGCTCTTATATGCATTATTGTTGATCTGACAAAAGAGCCCATATTGCCTTGTCTTCCCCTGTTTATTGAATGCTTGCAGATTCTAGCTTAGTCCAATGCACGTGCACTATTATTATTCACACTATTCGGTCATGCAAGTGAAAGGCAATTATGACGATATATGATGGACTGATTGAGATGAGAAAAGTTGGTATGAACTCGACATCTTTTGTTTTTGTAAATATGATTAGTTCATCGTTCCTGATTCAGCCTATTATGAATAAACATGTTTGCAATCACAACTAGAGATCATAGTTTCTTGTGCCATGCTTGATTAACTAGGAGCTTATAATGGTTTACCTTGCGTGCCAACATGCTATTAAAATGGTTGTGATGTGGTATGATAGGGTGGTATCCTCCTCTGAATGATTTAAGTGACTTCACTTGGCGCATGTTCACGCATGTAGTTGAAACAATATCAACATAGCCTTCACGATATTTATGTTCATGGTGGATTATATCCTCCTCATGCTTGCATTCAGTGTTGATTAATTTTAATGCATGTTCATGACTCTTGTCGCTCTCTAGCTGGTCGCTTCCCAGTCTTTTGCTAGCCTTCACCTGTACTAAGCGGGAATACTTCTTATGCATCCAACTCCATAAACCCCAAAGTTATTCCATATGAGTCCACCATACCTACCTATATGTGGTATCTACCTGCCATTCCAAGTAAATTTGTATGTGTCAAACTCTAAACCTTCAAATAAATATCTTGTTTTGTATACTCGAATAGCTCATGTATCAACTAGGGCTGTCCGTATCTTCCATGTTAGGCGGGTTATTCTCAAGAGGAGTGGACTCCGCTCCTCACTCACGAGAAAAATGGCTGGTCACCGGGATGCCCAGTCCCATGCTTTATGCAAAATAAATCAAAATAATTGCAAACAAAACTCCCCCTAGGACTCTTGTTAGTTGGAGGCACTCGTTGTTTCGAGCAAGCCATGGATTGATGCTTGTTGGTGGAAGGGGAGTATAAACTTTACCATTCTGTTTGGGAACCGCCTATAATGTGTGTAGCATGGAAGATATCGCCATCTCTTGGTTGTTATGTTGACAATGAAAGTATACCGCTCAAAATATTATTCACCTCTATTTCAAAACTGAGCTCTGGCACCTCTACAAATCCCTGCTTCCCTTTGCGAAGGGCCTATCTATTTACTTTTATGTTGAGTCATCATCCTCTTATTAAAAATCACCAGTTGGAGAACACTGCTGTCATTTGCATTCATTACTGTTAGTTTACATTGAGTATGACTTGACTGGATCTCTTTTACCATGAATTACAATGTCTAGTCAGTCCTTGATCTTTAAAGGTGCTCTGCATTTATGTTTTGCGGTCTCAGAAAGGGCTAGCGAGATACCATCTTGTTATATCATATTATGATTGTTTTGAGAAAGTGTTGTCATCCGTGATTTATTATTATTGCTCGCTAGATGATTATGCCATTGATATGAGTAAGCTTAAGACCTAAGCGTTATTGTGAATGTGGTTAGTCATAATCTTTGCTGGAAACTTGAATGTCGGCTTTACATATTTACAACAACAAGAGCAAACAAAGTTTGTAAAAGTTTTTCTTTATAACTTTCAGTTTATCAACTGAATTGCTTCAGGACAAGCAAAGGTTTGGGCTTGGGGGAGTTGATACATCTCCGTCGTATCTACTTTTCCAAACACTGACTAATGTTGTTTTCAGCAGAATTGCTATGCTGTTATTTATGTGCAGAAACAAAAGTTCTCGGAATGACCTGAAACTTCACGGAACATCTATTCGGAAAATATAAAAAATCCTTACAAAAGATGAAGACCAGGGGGCCCACCACCTGTCCACGAGGGTGGGGGCGCCTGCCCCCCTAGGGCGCGCGCCCCTACCTCGTGGGCTCCCTGGAGCTCCTCCGACCTCAAGTCCAATTGTATATATTTGCTTTCTGGTAGAAAAAAATCAGAGAGAAGAAATCATCGCGTTTTACGATACAGAGCCGCCACCAAGCCCTAAAACCTCTCTGGAGGGCTGATCTGGAGTCCGTTCGGGGCTCCGGAGAGGGGAATCCGTCACCATCGTCATCATAAACCATCCTCCATCACCAATTTCATGATGCTCACCGCCGTGCGTGAGTAATTCCATCGTAGGCTTGCTGGATGGTGATGGGTTGGATGAGATTTATCATGTAATCGAGTTAGTTTTGTTAGGGTTTGATCCCTAGTATCCACTATGTTCTGAGATTGATGTTGCTATGACTTTGCTATGCTTAATGCTTGTCACTATGGCCCGAGTGCCATGATTTCAGATCTGAACCTATTATGTTTTATGTTTTGATCAATATATGAGAGTTCTTGATCCTATCTTGCAAGTCTATAGTCACCTATTATGTGTTATGATCCGTTAACCCCGAAGTGACAATAATCGGGATACTTACCGGTGATGACCATAGTTTGAGGAGTTCATGTACTCACTATGTGTTAATGCTTTGTTCTGGTACTCTATTAAAAGGAGGCCTTAATATCCCTTAGTTTCCATAAGGACCCCACTGCCACGGGAGGGTAGGACAAAAGATGTCATGCAAGTTCTTTTCCATAAGCACGTATGACCATATTCGGAATACATGCCTACATTACATTGATGAATTGGAGCTAGTTCTGTGTCACCCTAGGTTATGACTGTTACATGATGAACCGCATCCGGCATAATTCTCCATCACTGATCCATTGCCTACGAGCTTTCCATATATTGTTCTTCGCTTATTTACTTTTCCGTTGCTATTGCTATCATCACTACAAAATACCAAAAACATTACGTTTACTATCATTACCTTTTGCTACCGTTACCACTACTATCATATTACTTTGCTACTAAATACTTTGCTGTAGATATTAAGTTTCTAGGTGTCGTTGAATTGACAACTCAGCTGCTAATACTTGAGAATATTTTTTGGCTCCCCTTGTGTCTAATCAATAAATTTGGGTTGAATATTCTACCCTCGGAAACTGTTGCGATCCCCTATACTTGTGGGTTATCACACCTCAGCGCCCAAGATATTTATTATGGGTTTTTAAATCGTTTGTACACAAGCCGCGACTATGAAGCCGGTTTACTGAATATGATGAAGGAACGATATGAGGTAACTGCTGCTAACTCTACATAAATATTCTTCCCTTAGCCGCCAAGTTTATTGAACATGATAGAATAGAATGTTCTGTAGACTTCCAATAACTATATAGAACAACTCCAGTAGCCCCCAAGGGCCGGTTTATATTGTCAATATGAATCGGGACTTGTAGAATAACAACTCTTCAATTTTGCCTGTTCAGCCCCCAAGGGCCGGTTTATACTTTCAAGATGAACTGGGACTTTAGAATAACAGCTCTTCAAATTTGCCTGAGTAGCCCCAAGGGCCAACTTAACAAATATGTGAAGTTGGGACTAATTATGTTGTAAGGCACAAAATTCTTGTTTTAGGACCTTAGTAAACCGGTAAACCAACAAGCTAATAGTGGAAGAAAAAAATCCATAGTGTTAACTAGAGCAAATACGCATTAGCCCCCAAGTGCCAAGAATAATACTTGTATTGAGCTTGGGACTTGTAAAAAAATTGATACGAAGCAATATACATTAGCCCCCAAGTGCCAAGGATAATACTTGTTATGTGCTTGGGACTTTGAATATGCATTGTTATCTCATAAGTTACTTGTCTTTTGCAGGCTGAGCTTAGCAAAAAGGAAACCCAAATCGCCGACCTTCAAGAAAATATCAAATCTCAACAAGACGAAACTTCCAAGTCCAAGGATGAACTAACTAGTGCCTTAGCAGCAATGGAAAAACTGAAGGAGAGTTTCAAAAACGGGCGGGCAGGCAGGGATACAGAAAAATCAACTCTGCTGAAGAGGGTTGAGGATGCTGAAACGGCCCTTAATCCAGTGGTAAAGGAGTTGATGGCTTAAAGCAGCACATAAATGCCATGATGTGATGCCCGGATACTTGGGATACAGTAATCCCACGTTAATGCTGCCATGTCACCCTAATTACAAAGATCAATTTCCCCTGGATAAAATTCAAACCCAAATTTAATTAGCAAGTGAAATTATTACTTCATCAAACATTAAAATAAAAATGTAGTTTTGGTTGCAAATTTTAACTAACTATTTTTCGTACATAAAACAACATTATTTGACTCACCTAGTAATCCCTAGGAAAATTATAAAGAGGTCCCACATCAACTAAAATAGCCTTTTAAAATAAACAAATATATATTTAAGTCCATTTGACCTCAAAATATTTTGGACCACTCCTAGTTATGGCCTAGTATTTAAGTGCCAAGTTTCTTACTAAACTAAGATCATCGGATAGTAAGATAAATTACAAAACCAAAAAAAGGAGAAAAGGAAATTCCCCGAGGCACTGGGCCTAAGTGCATAGTGCATCGGCCCAACCGCTGCTACAGGCTTGCCTGGCTCAACCTGGCCGGCCTTTTCCTCAACCTCTCACCAAGGGGAAGGTCGAGCCTTGCTCGCACGCCGTCCACGCAGTGGATGTCGCGCTATCGGCCATCCCGCGGTCGCGGTGATGGATAAGATGAGCCCCCGCTGCCCTTCGATCCCCTCCGAACCCTATTCCCCTCGTTTGCCTCCCCCCACGCATCTCCCTCCCGATCCCGAGCCCACCTGAGCAAAGCCGCCGTCACGCCATTGTCGTAGACATCCTCTGAAGCCCTATAGCGCCGCACACTGTTGTCCAGGAGCAGCACCATCGACCTCTACATCGACTACATCACCGGATTGGACGAGAACGCCATTGCAATCGACGCATCGTCCACCTATTCACCCACGGCCGCCGCCACCATTGCCGCTCGATCCCTCATCTCCAGTACGTTCCCGGCCACCTCGAGCTCACCTTCGGCACCGTGGTAAGCCCCTCCTCCGGTTGCCCCTTTTCTTTGGCTCGATCCGTGCCCGTAGTGTCCGCCCCGCGAGGTCCGTTCGCCATGGTTTCCCTGAAATTTTGCATCCGTGTGTGCGTACGTACTGCTGCAGCCGCTACTAATCCTGCCGCTATCGCTGGCCACCGCTCGCGCCTACAGCCTCTGATGTCCCGTGCTGCTGCCGCCCTGGCCTTGCGCCACGCCGGAGCCTGCCTCTGCGAGATGGCGCACCGCCTGTTCGCGCAGCCCGTCACCCGCGCATGGCCTCACCGCTGCTCGCCCGCCTCCACCGCCACCTCAGCATCTCGCTGCTGCTGCTTCGTTACTGCCGCCGCTACTGCTAGTCGCCGACCGCACCTTGCTCCGGCGCACACAGCGTGCGGGTGCCCTGCTGCGCTCGCCCGCGTAGCCCTGTTTCGCCGCCCACCCGTGGCGCCCCGCTCCGGCGCCCGCCCGCGCGGCCCCGCTGCGCCCCCCTCCGCTCGTCGCCCAGCCTCGACCTGCCCTCGCCCACGCGCCGCCGCAGCTCGCCGGTCGCCGCCGGCGTGCCTGCCTCCGGCCCCGCGGGCCACCGCCTCACCCGCCTCCAGCCCAGCTGGCCACCGCCGCTGCTGCGGGTTCGGCAGCTACGCGCCTGTCTGCACACGCGTGGCTGGCCGGTTAGGCCTAAGCTGGGTGGGCCCCAACCACTAACCCAATTAATCAGGACACTACCCCCTTTGATCTCTACTCCTAATGGAGCAGTTGGTAGTCTTCGCCGGCCAATTTTCGACCCACCTCCCATGGTTTTTTTGGTACCTCCTCCTACCTCACACTGAGCCATCATGAACCGAAAAAACCTCGTACCGAGGCCCCCACCCGCCCCACGCCCTCGCACCACGAGTGAAAAACCATCCACAAAGCAAAGCAAATAAAATCTACGAAGGTTAACCAGCAAAAAACAACCTACGAAAATTAACCAGCGAAAAAACAAATAAATCGCACGCAGGTTCGACAGGGCTCCCCTCGATCTGTTCCCAGGTTGATCCTCAGTACGCCCAGCGGCGACAGCCTTCGCCATCGCCGAGATCCGAGAGGAGCCGTCGCCACCGAGGTCCGGGAGGAGCCGCCGCCGCACCGTCTTCCTCCTCCGCCGACCTCTGAGGCACCCTCCTCGTCGGACGCCGTCGCCTCGCGGAACCCAAGGGCAGGGCAGGGCGTGATCGCTTTGCGGTCGAGGTCCAAGATCGCTGCCGCCGAGGTCCAAGATCGCCGCCATCGACCTCTGAGATCGCCATCCCTCTCTATTTCTGGTTTGCTGGCCTCTCTCCCTTTTCCCAATATTTATCTTTTGTGCGCGTGCATCGCTGTCAGCGTCCACTACCGGCCGCCTCCGCCATTGATTGGTGCCCTCATGGAGCGACTCTGACGAGATCTCCTATTTCCAATATATGCAGCCGCCTCGCTGTTCTGGTCCCATGTGCGGCCCCGTGGCTAACCCTAGCCACCTCTATCTCCGACGGTGATGCCTCCTCTTCCTCTTGCAGTCCCGTCCTCGTCCTTGTTGTTGCTCCACACGTATATCCGACGGTGACGGTGACCAACGGGCTATGGGCCTACCAGAGGGCGCGGCAGGTGACAACGCAAGGCCGCTCGCAGCAGGGTGCGTGGTCAATGCTCACGACAATGGTGGGCGTGAGCATGGCACAGGCAGCGGCCAGGTGCGTGCGGGTGGTAGCCGTTGAGGACATGTTGATGTTCATTCGGGCCACACGGTGAGTATTCTCTGTTTATGTGAATAGATGCATCAGCCATAAGGCTGCACCATCTCCAAGTATTTCTGGGTCAATCACAGTGCAGGATAGATACCGGTCCTCCTCTTTGCAGTTAATTAAATATATCTGTTAGTTGGTAGCTACGCAAATGATCACAAAGAGAAGACTACCGCTGGTTCGAATGATCTCTCCTCTTTGCAGTTAATAAAATAGATCTGTTAGCTGCTTAACTGCTACAACTGATTGTATCACTGGCCGGTTACTTTGGGTGAATTGGGAAGAACAAATTACGCCATGTATGTTCCATCTCATTTTGTTCAACGCTTGTGCTTTTCGTAATTGGGAGTATCCAAGTTTTGATTCCATTTATTAGAATGATTGCTACTATCTGCTTGATGAATGGAATGTGAAGATTGTATAAAATAGTAGGATTTCAGTTTGTATGCTCGTCCAGTAACCGAGTTTTTACAGGTTTCATGATACAATTGTGCAAATGTGTTAGACTTTCTAATTACTTTTGCAGTGCCATATAATTGTTAAACTTTCTAATGGGCATGCTTCTCAGATCCAAGGCATGGAGAACTCCAAGGAGTTTGCTAACAAGTTGTTCGGGATATGTCGAGGCAGAGGAACATTGAGTCGGATGAAGGCATTAACAAGGATCGGCTCAAAGAGGTCTAGACGGAGATTACTGACCACATCTTGGACTAAGCTATGTTCAGTTTAAGTCAATCTAACATACTGATGAAAATTTTCCTTTGGGTGTCTCACATTAACAAGTGGAACATGAACATTGATGGGATGCTCACAGAAGATGAGGTCAAGAAGGTGGCTACGCAAATGATCCCAAAGAGAAGACTACCGTTGGTTCGTCTTCCCCCGCCCCTTCAACTATGTTCATGTCTGAACATCAATCTATTGATATTGTTTGGGATTTTTTCCAGGGCCTTTTGATCGACCACGCGATTCAAAAAGCTCTTTAGTGCAGTTTGCAACAACAAAAATCAGAGGATTGGTCGTTTGTAAGGGCGGATATCTCAGAGGCGGCAGCCACCCGGATTGGAATTTAATTTCAATCAATTTCCCTGTCTGAAGTTTCATACTAGATGGTATGTTCCTACGATGTGGTTTGTTTATGGGGATGGAGAGATGTGTAGGCACTTGTTAGTTCAGAATTTTGCGATAAGATGAAACTAACTACTGCTCTGATATGCTCTTAGAGTTGCAAGTGGTACTATGTTCCTACGCTGCGTCGACCCGAGCAGTTGCGAGAGCGAATGAAGCTGCGGTTGCACGGACAAGCTTGTGGAGGTGTCAGTATGCACGCATGCGTCCCTGATTTGGATCATGCCTCTGGCCTGGTAGGATTCTTGCTCTGCCCCGACCTCAAGGGCGTTCGTCTATCTATGTCATGCTCGGGAAATGCAGGTGTGGTTCTTCAGCTTTTCTTTGTCTTTTTCTTGGTATGTATATCTCTCAATCTCGTGAGCCGTGATTTTCATGCTGCCACGTATGCCATTGTGTCTTGTATAATGATTCTTCTTATTATTTTTGACTCGCATAATTATTCTTATCGAGGCACTGCCGCTGCCTAATTTGCTTATAGAAATAACATGCTAATTAGTACAGGGAGAGAGTACGATTTTTTGACACAATCTGCAGTACCCGTGAGCCTGCCCATAGGTACTGTAGCTTCCATTCTTGTTTTCTCTCATTGAAATTATGGATTTGGAAACTAATCATGGAGTGTCTAGATTGCCTGCTATATTACCAAGTGCGTTGAAGGAAAAGCTGCTGCCACTATTGATGACCACTCTAGGTGATATAATTCATGTTTGCTTTGTTGTTTCAGCAGCTTCCTGTAGCATATTGGTTCCATCTTTTTTTTGCATCATGGTACATTATTCTCATCTTGATATATATCATTTGGTCAACTGAAGATTTGAGTGCAGGGTAGAATTCTTGGTTGATTTTAGAATTTCGTTGTTGATTAGTTGGCCAACAGACTTCGATGAAATTCAAGGCGTCATTTAGTGTACTATATGTCATATTTGTCTTATCTCTCAATCTTGTGAGCCGTGATTTTCAAGCTGCCATGTATGCCATTGTGTCTTGTATAATGATTCTTCTTATTATTTTTGAATGGAATAATTATTCTTATTGAGGCACTGCCGCTGCCTAATTTGCTTACAGAAATAACATACTAATTAATACAGGGAGAGAGTACAATTTTTTGACACAATTTGCAGTACCTGTCAGCCTGCCCATAGGTACTGTAGCTTCCATTCTTGTTTTCTCTCATTGAAATTATGGATTTGGAAACTAATCATGGAGTGTCTAGATTGCCTGCTATATTACCAAGTGCGCTGAAGGAAAAGTTGTTGCCACTGTTGATGACCACTCTAAGTGATATAATTCATGGTTGCTTTGTTGTTTCAGTAACTTCCTGTAGCATATTGGTTCCATCTTCTTTTTTTGCATCATGTTACATTATTCTCATCTTGATATATATCATTTGGTCAATTGAAGATTTGAGTGCAGGGTAGAATTCTTGGTTGATTTTAGAATTACGTTGTTGATTAGTTGGCCAACAGACTTTTATGAAATTCAAGGCGTCATTTAGTGTACTATATGTCATATTTGTCTTATTTCTATACTCATAATATTTCCGCAACATCTGAACAAATGATGCTAAATTGATATAATCATTTTGGATTAGTGTTATCTTCTCAATGCTGAACAGCCAAAATATATACATAGTGAGCAGTCCGACGCACATGCTCATACGTCATATTTATGTACTATTTAACACGGCAAAAATTGGTCAAACATTTAAACATTTCTACTGTTTAACACAGCCAAAATATATACATAATTATCAGTCCTCTGCTGCATGTTAGATCCAGCCTCCCTCCCTTGACACCATTCTTCTTACTTATTATTATTTATTTAAAAAATATCTTTAGTTTTATTTTCTAGCTACTTTAATTCATTTGTATATGGTTAGTTCCATCGCACTACGAGGATGATCCATGGCTGGTCACGGACGATCACCTGCGAGGACGATTCATGGCCGGTTGGGGATGGTCAGTTCCATCACACTGCGAGGAGATGATTCATGGCCGGTCGAGGATGGTCACCTGCGGTGAGCACGAGTACCTCCTCCATATCCTCCCTATACTAGCACACTTGGCGATGAAAATGACAGCCAGGAGAATCCCTCCTTCACACCTCTTTTCCATCTCTGTCAAATTGTCCTCTCCAGCAAGGTGTCTATGTGATGAATCATATTTATGATTTCTTTGCATTTTTAACAATTAATATAGATTTTTGTACCCACAGCCCGAAGGCCAACCTTAATACTGGACCTCGAGAGGAGCATGTGGCCAACCATGCCGGAGGACGCAGAGGAGTTGTTTGGGAATGTTATCATCAGAGGACCCAAGAAGCAGCCCACCATGGATGCATGGACCAACCACGGAAGTCTATTGTGAGTTTCATGCTTCTCATGTGTTCACTGTGGTGCAATGAAGATCTGATGGGCAATGGTCTCATGACATTTCCTTTTTGAAAACTCAAATTTATAGCTTGCAATCCATCTATGGCGAGGGTTCATGACATACAAGCCAATAGATTTGGGGGTCCACTTCCCGGTGAAACAAATGTTCATTGCAGACAATACGAAGATGATGATTGGTACAATGCGGTGAATATATTAGAATTTTTATTCTTCTCTCTCCATGTCTATGTTTGTGCTTGATCAACTGTCCACGCAATGATTTTAGTTGTACAAAGTCCTAAGCTGGTCTCACTAGGTCGTACCCAGTGGCGGAGACAGGGGGACCAGCAGGGACCTGGCCCCCCCTAACACCATGATTTTGCATGTAATTTGCTATGAACAGTGGCAAAATTAGTACTAATTTGCTGCTAAAAATCTATTTTTCAACACTTTGGCCCTCCCCAACCTGTTTTAGTAGCACTTGGCCTCCCTTATAGATATGTTCTGGCTCTGCCACTGGTTCGTACTCATACATTGTTTTAGTAGCACTTGGCCTCCCTTATAGATATTTTAACTTCCTGCAAATTTTGGTGATGAAATAACATTGGTGGAGGTCTGGACAAAAAGAAAAAAATCGATGCTCCAAAATGCTTCCAAGAACAAATGTTTTGGAGCGTCGATTCATTTTTGACCATACCTACACAAATGTCATTTCATCAAAAGCATTTGCAAGAAGTTAAAACTTTCATAAATTTTAATTGAAAAAATCAGATTTTTTATATTTTTTTACTGTGTTTTCGGATTTTACTATTCATCAAGGAGCATGTGAGCTCGGGTTCAAATACTCCACATCTTCATATTTATTCCTATTCTCCTTTTGTCATTTTTTACATCTAGGCATATAGTGTTTTGCTGTGTCTCAAAGTTTTACCTTTTTAAAAGTGATATGTGTTTATATTTTGTGGATGTTTTTGTTGCTGGTATATATTCTCAAGTGATAATCATCGTATCTTGTAAATCTCTATGTTATGAGAGGTATAAAAATATAATCGGATCTAAATTTGATAGTATGCTACCTTGGCCAATATACTGCATCATGTGAAGGCTGCAAGGTTGCACCTTGGAGCTCAAAATTTGGTGTCTTCGCATTGAAGGATCCAATCCATCGACTTTGGAGTTTGAACATGTCACTTGTGATGGGGAGAGGAAGAGATGACTTGCATACACTGGACAATGAGTGTGTTAGCAGCGTGGTGGCTCAGGACTGTACAAGTTGTAGTAGCCCCTTCCCTTATAAATGTTTTGTTTTGATTGGAAGCACCTTATAATTGAGCTAATATATGGATTTCATTTACATCGTCTGTCCAAGTATGCGAGGCCCATGAGACGGGCTTTAATCACTTCTCTTTTTTGTCAGTATTTTGATAGGGGACCTATGTATATGGAAGGAGTTAGTATCATGTAAATCGTATCACCAATTTAAGGATCCTCGTGTTTTCTTACTTTTCAACACTTATTTGTGATTTTGTTCACAAGTTTTCAATTTCATTCTGTAGAATGAAGATAATATTTTTGTTGTATTTTTTGTCCATGTAGAGGATACAAAACATCATATTGAGTAATCAATTAATGAAATAATGAATTAACTTACGTATGTGTATGTTTATGCCTCGCTCTTTGTCCCTCCTAGCGAGAGGGCGACGATAAGGACGGTTGTCTTCGGGTGTCCCCCAACGTGGTTGATAGGTTGGCGGTGTGAGGAAATGTGTGACTATGGAGGGAGCTCAACAATTGGGCTACAATGATAGGAAGAAAGGATGTTACGAGAAGAGAGTGGCTGATTGCAAATAAAGTGTTAGCTATGTTGCAGCGATTGTCCACACAGCTGAATTTGGAGAGCCTATCGGCCGTCCGTTTGATGTCCAAACATGCCCAAATATACAAGGAAGAATTGAGCTTCGACCTTGAAGACAACTTTAGTCATTTGTTTAATTCATTTATATGCATTGTATTGTAGCCCGTAGCAACGCACGGGGGGTCTACTAGTAAACTTAATTACCCACATGTGACACTGACCATCGGGACCTACCACCACTTAATCTAGTTAAAACAATATGTTAGTTAAGTGACCCAATGACAGGTAGACCCCACCTCTAAATATATTTTTTAAGAAATTGTTAAAACTGTATGTATGACACCTGGGCCCCATTGGCCCTCTTTGACCAGTCAACAGTGACTGTTGACTGCTGACTCAGCAGTCAACAGGTCCCACCTGACATAGACATCCACACATTGCTGGGTACACTTATGTGTACCCATAAAAGTTCTGTATTCAATATATTCGAATTAAAAAGAATTCTAGAAATTGTAGAATATTAATAAAACTTCAAAAATTAATATAAAATGAACCGTATCTCGGATGAAAGAGTTTTATATATGAAAGTTGCTCAGAATGACGAGGCGAATCCGAGTATGCAACCTGTTCATCCACCACGCATCCCTAGCATAGAAAATACACAACTTTTCCCCTCTGATTTATCTGTCCGAAAACGCAAAACACCGGGGATATTTTCCCGGATGTTTTCCCCCTTCACCAGTACCACCTCATACCGCGTTAGGGCACCCCTAGCACCGATACTTGTCATGTCATGCATCGCTATGCATCTGTTTGCTTAATATTTATTGTTTCTTCCCCCTCTTCTCTCGCTAGACACCGAGACCGACGCCACTGCTACCCAGTATGACTACGGTGTTGACGACCCCTCTCTCTTGCCAGAGTAACCAGGCAAGCCCCACCCCCCTTGATCACCAGATATCGCCTACTCTTCTCCCTACTACTTGCATTAGAGTAGTGTAGCATGTTACTGCTTTTCGTAAATCCTATCCTGATGCATAGCCTGTCATTGTTGCTGCAGTTATTGATACCTTACCTGCAATCCTAAATGCTTAGTACAGGATGCTAGTTTATCATTAGTGGCCCTACATTCTTGTCCGTCTGCCATGCTATACTATCGGGCCGTGATCACTCGGGAGGTGATCACGGGTGTATACTTATATACATATTATATGATACCTGTGGTGATTAAAGCCGGGTTGGCTCGTAGAGTACCCACGAGTGATTCACAGATTGGGCCCGAAAGGACGCTTGTCCCGACAGCCCTTTGAGTTGATCTTTGTGGCGGAGCGACAGGGCAGGTTGAGACCGCCTAGGAGAGAGGTGGGCCTGGCCCTGGTCGGTGTTCGTGGTTACTTCAAAATAACATGCTTAACGAGATCTGGGTATTTGATCTGAGTCTGGCTACTGGCCTATACGCACTAACCAACTACGCGGGGACAGTTATGGGCACTCGACGTCGTGGTATCAGCCGAAGCCTTCGTGACGTCAGCGACTAAGTGGCGCGCGCCGGGTTGGACTGGAACGCCTGCTCTTGTATAAGGGACGCTAGGTCTACTCACCGGCCGCGTATGCAATGTGCAGGTGTGCAATGTGCGATGGGCCTAGACCCCTGCGCCATAGGCTTTAGATCGGGGTGCTGACCTCTCTGTTGTGCCTAGGTAGGGCTGCGACGTGTTGATCTTCCGAGGCCGGGCATGACCTAGAAAAGTGTGTCTGGACAAAGGGGATCGAGCGTGTTGGAAAATGTGGTGCACCCCTACACGGAAGTTAATCTATTCGAATAGCATTGATCTTCGGTAATAGGACGACTTGGAGTTGTACCTTGACCTTATGACAACTAGAACTAGATACTTAATAAAACACACCCTTCCAAGTGCCAGATACAACCGGTGATCGCTCTCTCACAGGGCGACGAGGGGAGGATCACCGGGTAGGGTTATGCTATGCGATGTTACTTGGTGAACTTACCATCTACTCTCTTCTACATGCTGCAAGATGGAGGTGGCCAGAAGCGTAGTCTTCGACAGGACTAGCTATGCCCCTCCTATTCCAGCATTCTACAGTTCAGTCCACATATGTTACCCATTTTCCATTTGATACCAATGCATACATATGTAGTGTAGTTCCTTGCTTGCGAGTACTTTGGTTGAGTACTCACGGTTGCTTTGCTCCCCCTTTTCCCCCTTACTATACCCGATTGCTGCGACCTGACATTGGAGTCCAGGAGCCAGACGCCACTGTCGATGACGACTGCTACTACTCGAGAGGTGCCTACTAGTACGTGCAGGCCGCTGACGACGACCAGGAGTAGTTTAGGAGGATCCCAGGCAGGAGGCCTGCGCCTCTTTCGATCTATAACCCAGTTTGTGCTAGCCATCTTATGGCAACTTGTTTAACTTATGTCTGTACTCAGATATTGTTGTTTCCGCTGACTCTTGTGTCTTCGAGCATTTGTATTCGAGCCTTCGAGGCCCCTGGCTTGTAATATAAAGCTTGTATTATTTTAATTTGTGTCTAGAGTTGTGTTGTGATATCTTCCCGTGAGTCCTTGATCTTGATCGTACACATTTGCGTGTATGACTAGTGTACGGTCAAATCGGGGGCGTCACAAGTTGGTATCAGAGCCGACTGCCTGTAGGAATCCCTCTTCCACACTCCTTGGTCGAAGTTGAGTCTAGTCGATGAAAACTGTTTTACTAACATGGATGTGCGGCCCATGGTCCCACGTCGCCGTTTGGGTGGTATTAGGATCTTTTACTCCTCGATCTATGCTCTGGGAATCTGATCTCTCTACTATTCGGGTTAAATGACTTTACTAAAATCTAACTTTAGTATCTCGTGATCACATCCACCCGAAGATCCGCTTCATTCCAGATGATCGACTGCTTCACCAGAAGATATTGAAGATACTCTTCGATCATTCCCGAGACCCTTGTGCCCTCTGATTTTCAATTCCCTAATACCGATATATCCATATGTATAACGACATACACTTGTTGTTCATACAATTACTCCGAATTGATCTTGTTATTACAAGATACCCCGATATTCTCTCTATTGCTCCGAGAAAACTTTGTGCCTACTGCCTTGCAGTTATAAGCCACCTGAATACCCCTACGGATAATTCTTGCACTTACTGAGTATCCATTCATCCCCAATTGTTCATGTGACTCACAATATTCTTTGCAATACTATTCGATCTTTCTAAAATCCTCAGTAGCCTATTGCTCTTGTTCTTTCTTACATGCTTGCACTATGATTAATTCCATAAGTCTAGTAATCTTGTTGACATCCATTATCATTATCATTTTGAGTCTTTGATCCAATATGTTTGCGAATGCTCACAATCATCAATCCAACCCAGAGTTCATCCTTTCGGCTCAGATGTCATTTTAAACATGAGCTAGATCTCGACCAATCAAATTACCACCGATGTTATCCCTAAGCCTACCCAACTTATCCATCCTTAGTCAGAGCATTTGCTTCTGATCCCTTGATTTGGAAATCACAATTCCTTTGCATTTGAGCTTTGAATTAGTTAGTTGTTTCTAGAATCCAATGCCTTTGCATTGTTTCTTCCTCTGTTTGAGTACCAATGTTTACATCAGATCCCTTGAGGACCATCGGATCCTTTGCTGGATTTTATCCGACAACGTCCCTCGTGTTCAATCACTTTGGAAGTTCTTTCCCTGATATATAATGCCATTGGTAAATCCTATTCTCTGGTTTGGCCAACCATGCTCTGCTTTCGAGCTGGTGATATTTACTATTGAAGCTTGTGGTATATGTTTACACGATGCCCCGATGGGTTGAACCTATGCCTTCCTTAATCTGTGTGAACCCGAAAGTTTTCACGGGTCATACTCCTCTCGTAATTCACCAGGTAGGTTTTCACACTCAACTCATTTTAATAGAGCAGTGAATGAATGGTCATGCATTGGAGAAGTGGGAGTCGACCTTGAACTTTGTGTTCATGCCCATGGACACAATGTAGATCTTATCATGGAAGCTACTCTTAAATTAATTATTCCCTTGGTATAAGCTCATCTTATATCTGGGATCAGGTCTTTTGAAATCGTGGTTCCGACCATATTGATATTCTTTGATTCCTTTTTCTTTTCTCGGACAAGTTGAAGTACTTGTCTTCTGCAGTTCATTGCAACTGTCCAACCTTTACTTTCGTCGGGTATTACACTCTGGTATCTCGAGAATATTGTGGAACTGCATAGCTTCCTATGGGTTCTTCTTCAACTTTCATTTCTCACCCATTCCAATTTTCCTGGGTTCGGGGTTGTCGTCAACCGAGAACACCGATATGTGAATTGATTCCGCATTCTGGATCGATAACCCTAAGTAATTGTCGTTGCTTATGAGTTTAATAATCCTTCAAGTCATTCCTAGCCTGAATGGCTATATCATTAGTGTGCTAAATTTTAACTGTGCTACCTGGTCCTTCTTCCCGGAGCACAATTTTCGAGGATGAGCTAAACTTACGTCGATCTTCCTCGGCATATCATTTCGCCTTGAACAACAATCTTTGATTTCAAGTTTGTATTGTACTAGTGGTTTCAATAACCTTTCGCTCCATCATTCATTTGACTTGATGTCATCACCGATCGATTACATCTTAATGAAATATCTCGACAACTGTGTCATTATCATCATCAGCATTCCGAGCTCTTCTAGGATATCAATTGAGTTCATGGTGATAAATACCATCCTTTCCCTAGATGATTTGTGTTATAATCGACCACTTTATTGACTTCCCTCCAACACAAACTTGTTCAAGTTTTGTGTTATACCTTGAGTTCCTTGCTACCCAACATCTGTTCTTCTTTACCTTGGAGTATTGCCATATTTTATGTCAAGAATGTCATGGGAATTTCACCACCTTTTAAGAATTCTTGATATAGTAATACTTCTCGCCATCTCCGTTCATTTCTTGGTACCCATGTTTTTTCTAACCGGAATACCGACAATTGAGCTATGATGCGGGAATTCAAAACTTCTAGCAACCCTATTGCTTTGAAGTGAATGGTCGATAGTTTCATTCTAAGTCTTTTGGTTATTGAATCACCATTCTAACATTGATCGTGCTACTTGGCCCATATTTCGGGTGCCCTTTTCAACCAAAGTATAATTGTGTGTGTTTTCTCGAGCATACATCATCATACCATTTGATCTGAGAAATGTTATCTCCTTGTTCCCCTAATGGTGGAAATCCATGTTTTTGGGAATCTCGATGAGTTGTCACCAAGTCCATCAGCCACCTCCTCATCCTCTCCTTGGTTTAATGATGAACTCTTGTTTCGGAAGTCGCTTCCATAGTTCATTTCCCGAGAGTCTTGCAATGCCATCTCATCAAGTTGTGTTGCACCCCTTCCTTCTTAGGCATCCTGAGTCTGAGGTATCCTGGCACCAATCAGATATGATTCTCGGTCAGATATGATGGTTGGCACATATTCCCAAGAGTTATTACATTGGTCTTTATATGACGCGGTAAAGTGATGTCATGCCTAGCACAACTGGCGGAAGCACCTAGTGTTATAGTTTCCTTTTCTGCAAGGTTATCCATTATTTCATGAGGAAATTGTAAGACTTATTCTACAAGTTGTTCCTGATGGATCCTTCATGTATCCAGAGTCTGACCTTTGCTTGAAGACCTTGTCAATGCTATCCCGAAGCATGTCACTAGTACTCTGATCTTCAATACGAACATTTGAAGCACAAATGCTAAATTTTCTTTATCAAATTATCCAAACATCTTTGTATGGGTAATGTCATGAAATTTCTCTCCCCTTTCCTAAAGGGTTTTCTACTTTCTATCATGTCAGGGATATCATGCTCTGCTTGTCCTTATAGAGGATATACCCCTGAAACATGTGTATCAACACATTTTCTTTGCATTGTTCTTTTTAATCTGATGATCACATTTTGCTTTTCATTGTTTTGTTTAACCTTTATTGTGATCTATATAATCTAAGCAGTAATAATTCACTGCTTATGTAAACACCTCTGTGTACAACTCTATCAGTGAGACCTTGTTTCTACTGTTGATGACATTCCGGTAGCCACCGATGGACGAGAACTTTGCCTATTGGTCCGCCTCATTTCAACGAGCACGAAAATGGTTCTCTTTGTCCCTCGCCCTTGGTACCGATGTTGTTACCGACATAACTGACAGTCCATTCTCCTACATGCCTTGCTATCATGTTCGTGCAAGATGACATCGCCCTTCCTACTTTTTAACCCACATGGTGGGCCCATAACCCACAGTTTCCACGGGATCGAAACCTGACTCCCCTGTACACCCCTGTTGCCAAAGCTATTCCTCACGCTTGACTTCGTAAGTAATCTTCCTAGTAAACTATTTTGGTATCAAACACAATACTTATTCCCGTTGCCTTGAACCCCTTTCAGACTCTGTTTCAGGCAACGAACAATTTTCTATCCGCTTGAAACTTCTTATGGTACCTTCTTACTTTGCTCTCGATGTGTTTCAGTTGTTCAACTCGAGAGATACTCATGTGTCCATTCTTGGGATAACCCCCCAGATGATTTTCCCTTATAACATTCTAATGTTGTCGAGCTGCCCCTTACCTATTCGTAAGTACGATGGAGATCATGAAGAAAGGATCTCGGCTTCATCATGATGACTTGAAGTAGAGAAATGAAGACATCCACTTAATGGATTGACCCCTTCAAGAAAAGCATCCGAGACCGAGAAGATTCGTTAAACTTTCGTAACCAAATCCTTTCCCCATTACTCCCCCTCTTAAATCTCAGGACGACATATCTTGTAGTGGAGGAGAATTGTGACGCCCGGATACTTGGGCTATAGTAATCCCACGTTAATGATGCCATGTTACCCTAATTACAAAGATCAATTTCCCCTGGATAAAATTCAAACCCAAATTCAAATTTAATTAGCAAGTGAAATTATTACTTCTTCAAACATTAAAATAAAAATGTAGTTTTGGTTGCAAATTTTAACTAACTATTTTTTGTACATAAAACAACATTATTTGACTCATCTAGTAATCCCTAGGAAAATTATAAAGAGGTCCCACATCAACTAAAATAGCCTTTTAAAATAAACAAATATATATTTAAGTCCATTTGAACTCAAAATATTTTGGACCACTCCTAGTTATGGCCTAGTATTTAAGTGCCAAGTTGCTTACTAAACTAAGATCATTGGATAGTAAGATAAATTACAAAACCAAAAAAAAGGAGAAAAGGAAATTCCCCGAGGCACTGGGCCTAAGTGCATAGTGCATCGGCCCAACCGCTGCTACAGGCTTGCCCGGCCCACCTGGCCGGCCTTTTCCTCAACCTCTCGCCAAGGGGAAGGTCGAGCCTCGTTCGCACGCCGTCCACACGGTGGATGTCGCGCTGTCAGCCATCCCGCGGTCGCGGTGATGGATAAGATGAGCCCCCACTGCCCTTCGATCCCCTCTGAACCCTATTCCCCTTGTTCGCCTCCCCCCATGCATCTCCCTCCCGATCCCGAGCCCAGCCGAGCAAAGCCGCCATCACGCCATTGTCGTGGACATCCTCTGAAGCCCTCTAGCGCCGCACACTGTTGTCCAGAAGCAGCACCATCGACCTCTACATCGACTACATCACCGGATTGGACGAGAATGCCACTTCAATCGATGCATCATCCACCTATTCACCCACGGCCGCCGTCGCCATTGCCACTCGATCCCTCATCTCCAGTCCGTTCCCGGCCACCTCGATCTCACCTTCGGCACCGTGGTGAGCCCCTCCTCTGGTTGCCCCTTTTCTCTGGCTCGATCCATGGCCCGCGAGGTCCGTTCGCCATGGTTTCCCCACAGCTCTGCATCCATGTGCGCATACGTACTGCTGCAGCCGCTACTAATCCTGCCGCTACCGCTGGCCGCCGCTCGCGCCTACAGCCTCTGATGTCCCGTGATGCTGCCGCCCTGGCCTTAGGCCACATAGGAGCCCGCCTCTGCGAGACGGCGCACCGCCTGTTCGCGCAGCCCTTCGCCCGCGCATGGCCTCACCGCTGCTCGCCCGCCTCCACCGCCGCCTCCGCATCTCGCTGATGTTGCTTCGTTACCGCCGCCGCTACTGCTGGTCGCCGATCGCACCCCGCTCCGGCGCGCACAACGTGCGGGTGCCCTGCTGCGCTCGCCCGCGCAGCCCTGTTTCGCCGCCCGCCCATGGCGCCTCGCTCCGGTGCCCGCCCGCGCGGCCCCGCTGCGCCCCCCTCCGCTCGTCGCCCAGCCTCGACCTGCCCTCGCCCACGCGCCGCCGCAGCTCGCCGGTCGCCGCCGGCGTGCCTGCCTCCGGCCCCGCGGGCCACCGCCTCACCCGCCTCCGGCCAGGCTGGCCAAAGCCGCTGCTGTGGGTTCGGCCGCTACACGCATGTCCACATGCTCGTGGCTGGCCGGTTAGGCCTAAGCTGGGTGGGCCCCAGCCACTAACCCAATTAATCAGGACACTACCCCCCTATGATAAACTTAATTACCCACATGTGACACTGACCAGCGGGACCTACCACCACTTAATCTACTTAAAACAATCTGTTAGTTAAGTGACCCAATGATAGGTAGACCCCACCTCTAAATATCTTTTTTAAGAAATTGTTAAAACTGTATGTATGATATCTGGGCCCCATTGGCCCTCTTTGACCAGTCAACTGGGATTGTTGACTGCTGACTCAGCAGTCAACAGGTCCCACCTGACATAGACATCCACACATTGCTGGGTACACTTATGTGTACCCATAGCAGTTCTGTATTCAATATATTCGAATTAAAAAAGAATTCTAGAAATTGCAGAATATTAACAAAACTTCAAAAATTAATATAAAATGAACCGTATCTTAGATGAAAAAGTTTTATATATGAAAGTTGTTCAGAACGATGAGGTGAATTCGAATACGCAACCCGTTCATCCACCACGCATCCCTAGCATAGCAAACACGCAACTTTCCCCTCCGGTTCATTTGTCTGGAAAACGCAAAACACCGGGGATGTTTTCCCCCTTCATCAGTACCACCTCATACCGCGTTAGGGCACCCCTAGCACCGATACTTGTCATGTCATGCATCGCTATGCATCTGTTTTCTTAATATTTATTGTTTCTTCCCCCTCTTCTCTTGCTAGACACCGAGACCGACGCCACTGCTACCCAGTACGACTACGGTGTTGACGACCCCTCTCTCTTGCCAGAGCAACCAGGCAAGCCCCCCCTTGATCACCAGATACCGCCTACTCTTCTCCCTATTGCTTGCATTAGAGTAGTGTAGCATGTTATTGCTTTCCGTAAATCCTATCCTGATGCATAGCCTGTCATTGTTGCTGCAGTTATTGATACCTTACCTGCAATCCTAAATGCTTAGTATAGGATGCTAGTTTATCATCAGTGGCCCTACATTCTTGTCCGTCTGCCATGCTATACTATCAGGCCGTGATCACTCGGGAGGTGATCACGGGTGCATACTTATATACATATTATATGATACCTGTGGTGACTAAAGTCGGGTCAGCTCGTAGAGTACCCATGAGTGATTCACGGATTGTGCCCGAAAGGACGCTTGTCCCGACGGCCCTCTGAGTGGATCTTTATGGCGGAGCGACAGGGTAGGTTGAGACCGCCTAGGAGAGAGGTGGGCCTGGCCCTGGTCGGCGTTCGCGGTTACTTCAAAATAACACGCTTAACGAGATCTGGGTATTTGATCTGAGTCTGGCTACTGGCCTATACGCACTAACCAACAACGCGGGGACAGTTATGGGCACTCGACGTCGCGGTATCAGCCGAAGCCTTCATGATGCCAGCGAATGAGCGACGCGCGCCGGGTTGGACTAGAATGCCTGCTCTTGTATAAGGGAGGCTAGGTCTACTCACTGGCCGCGTACGCAACGTGTAGGTGTGCAATGGGCGATGGGCCCAGACCCCTATGCCATAGGCTTTAGACCGGCGTGCTAGCCTCTCTGTTGTGCCTAGGTAGGGCTGCAACATGTTGATATTCCGAGGCCGGGCATGACCCAGAAAAGTGTGTCCGGACGAAGGGGATTGAGCGTGTTGGGAAATGTGGTGCACCACTGCAGGGAAGTTAATCTATTCGAATAGCCGTGATCTTCGGTAACATGACGACTTGGAGTTGTACCTTGACCTTATGACAACAAGAACCGGATACTTAATAAAACACACCCTTCCAAGTGTCAGATACAACCGGTGATCGCTCTCTCGCAGGGCGACAAGGGGAGGATCACCGGGTAGGGTTATGCTATGCGATGTTACTTGGTGAACTTACCATCTACTCTCTTCTACATGCTGCAAGATGGAGGCGGCCAGAAGCGTAGTCTTCGACAGGACTAGCTATCCCCCTCCTATTCTGGCATTCTGCAGTTCAGTCCACATATGTTACCCATTTTCCATTTCATACCAATGCATACATATGTAGTGTAGTTCCTTGCTTGCGAGTACTTTGGATGAGTACTCACGGTTGCTTTGCTCCCCCTTTTCCCCCTTACTATACCCGATTGCTGCGACCAGAAGTTGGAGTCCAGGAGCCAGACGCCACTGTCGATGACGACTGCTACTACTCGAGAGGTGCCTACTACTACGTGCAGGCCGCTGACGACGACCAAGAGTAGTTTAGGAGGATCCCAGGTAGGAGGCCTGCGCCTCTTTCGATCTGTAACCCAGTTTGTGCTAGCCATCTTATGGCAACTTGTTTAACTTATGTCTGTACTCAGATATTGTTGCTTCCGCTGACTCTTGTGTCTTCGAGCATTTGTATTCAAGCCTTCGAGGCCCCTAGCTTGTAATATAAATCTTGTATTATTTTAATTTGTGTCTAGAGTTGTGTTGTGATATCTTCTCGTGAGTCCTTGATCTTGATCATACACATTTGCGCATATGATTAGTGTACAGTCAAATCGGGGTCGTCACACATGACTACTGCCGTTTTTGGTAAATAGCTGCGTCATAACTTGAAACATGTATTATCTAGTAACACGCCGGTTTACAGACAATTTTGATGATGCCGGAACTCGCGTTACTCATCTTGGCCCAGATATGTGACAAAGACTGAAGGCTGCCTATACACTTATAGAGAAGTTATACCGGCATGCAATAGGTTATCTGCACCGCTTCTTATAACAAAGCGCCCCCAACCTTGATCAAGGAGACATTGGAGAAGCTGGCGATGATACCTTCATGGCTTGAAGAGCTAAAGAAATCAGCTGCCAGGGCGGGCGCTCTTACTGCACTAACCCGGGCCAAAGCATGGATATCTGATCTTGATCCGGCCGATTTAGCAAATGGCTATCCAAGCAAAAAGGAGGATGGGTCAGACTTTGATGCTGATGACCTTGGAGCCCTGACAAGGGAAATACGCCCATTGGCTAGCAAATTGGCTGAAGAGACCAATCTTTCTCATTATCAAGCGATTTATGATGCCAACAACAAGAGAGTTAAAGCGCCAACTCATGATGTTCCAGAACTTTTTCCTCCGATCCGTAAGCATACCTATGCCCCTAATGTTGACCCCTCCACACTCATAAGTGATGAAGCTATATTTAAAGCCTTAACGGGGATCGATTGGACAACCATTGACTTCCAGCCACTGGGTAGAGAAGAAGAAGATGAACTGGCGCGGGATGATCCACAACCGTCAAGTCAGCCAGGCCAAGATTCATAAACCGGGGCCGGTTTTATCATCTGGTTTCTCCAAGACTTAAAAACAATTATTCTTTTGGGCACCAAGCACCTTGTAATAGGCTAGTTTTAAACTCTTATTCTGCTATGCCATCGTGCATATTTGCTGCGCATGACACTGTTCATCTGCCATGTTAAGATATGCCATGTATGCTTTATGATATTAGCAATTTTGAATCTATTCCTGCATACAACAGGTGAAAAAGTGTCCTGGCAGTTTACCGCTGGACGAGTTATAATGCCCAATATCAACCATAGGTTAGCACTGATGTTGGATCTAGGTTAGCACTGATGTTGAACTGCTTGGATGAATCGCCAGGAACAAAATCAATCATCTTGGTATCGACTGTCGATTTAAACTTCAAAACCGGGTCATGCTCTATAGTTGGCTTTTTCAAAGAGGTCATATCTGTCGGATCAACATTGTCCTTATAGAAATTTAACTCCTCCGTCGCACAAACCGACTCAACATAAGCCGCATCACCTTCTTCACATTCCAGAGCTATCTTACAGCTCCCATGCACTGTAATGGTTCCCTTGTGACCCGGCATCTTGAGCTCCAGATACACATAACAAGGTTGTGCCATAAACTTAGCATAAGCCGACCGTCCAAACAGAGCGTGATATGGGCTGTGGATCTTGACCACTTCAAAGGTCAAAGTCTCTGACCAAGATTCATGATCATCTCCAAAAGCAAATACGCTGACTTACCAGGCACCACACCATGGAAAACAGTGTTTGACGGCTTAAGATTTTTATCAGTCAACCCCATGCGATGGAAAGTTTCATAATAAAGGATATTGATATTGCTCCCTCCGTCCATGAGTACCTTAGTAAACTTATACTCTCCGACCTGAGGTGCGACCACCAAAGCCAAGTGACCCGGATTATCAACTCTGGGCGGGTGATCTTCCCGACTCCACACGATGGGCTGCTCAGACCAGCGCAAGTAACGAGGAACCGCCGGTTCAATAGCGTTCACCGCCCTCTTATAAAGCTTCTGATCCCGTTTGCATAAACTTGTGGTGAAGACGAGGTACTACCCACTATTCAAATGCTTCGGGTTACTCTGATAACCAGACTGTTGCTACTGTTGACTCCCTTGATTATTCTGCAGGCCGTAACCACACTGGCTGCCATGATTACCTTCATTTCCTTAGAATCCAAAGTTAGAACCGCCACTGCCATAACCCGGTCTGTGAGAGCCGGATCCTGAACCGCCACCTGGACCATGACTGTCTTGAAAAAAATTGTTATTCTTGTACTCCTTCATAATGTAACAATCCTTCCCGAGGTGCCCGGACGGTCTCTCTCACGTACCATGTCTTGGGCAGGGCTGATTTAACATCTGTTCAAGATTGACACTAGATCCTCCGGTCCGTGGGGCGGTTTACGCTTACGGTGCTAACCATTATTCTGTGTATTGGTATTAGCTACAAAGTCAAATCTATTATCAGCTTTGTGCTTACCGTTGCCTCCCTGGTTCGCCGGGATATGCTGCGGCCCCTTGGTGTTGTCGCTCTTATTTCCCTTTCCCGGATTTTCATCATCAGACTCGGGGTCCTTACTACTATCAGAGTCAGCATACTTAACCAGAGCCGCCATGAGTGTCCCCATGTCATTGTAGTGGCGTTTGAGCCGCCCTAGTTTCTGCTTTAGGGGCGTGAAACGACAATTGTTCTCCAACATCAACACCACTGAGTCAGCATTGATACGATCCAACGAGTGCAGGATTGTTGAGATCCGGCGCACCCAATGTGTTATCGACTCGCCTTCTTCTTGGACACGTGAGGCTAAATCTACAATTGACATAGGCTGCTTACATGTATCCTTGAAGTTCTGGATGAACCAGGCCTTTAACTCGGCCCATGACTCGATGGAATTGGCAGGGAGCCCCTTCAACCAAGTGCAGGCCGTTCCCTCCAACATCAGGGGAAATACTTAGCACATGCAGCCTCGCTGACATCTAGCAATTCCATGGCCATCTCATAACTCTCAATCCATGCCTCAGGACTTAAATCGGTTGTATAGTTAGGAACCTTGCGAGAACCCTTGAAATCCTTGGGCAGATGCTCATTACATAGATCCGGTACTAAGCATGGCACGCCCAAATTTCTAAAGGTTACTCCTGGCTCCACAGAAGTGGTTGGACGAACCGAAGTAGGTTGACGAGCCGCATATTGAGCCGCCAACTCGGCCTCTCGGCGCGCTCTACCTTCATCCACCATGTTCTGAGCATCAGCACCTCCGTCTGCTGGGTTATTTCCACGAGGCGGGTTATGGTTCCGTCCACTGCTTGACACAGCCGGCTCATCAATATGTCTGCTGTAACTTCGGCTCGGGCGAGGGGTGGAGTGAATCCTATCACGGCTGTAAGACTAAGCCTGTTGCTGAGTCAGTGTTATCTGAAGGAGCTCTCTAGCCCTTTGTGTTTCAACCGCCATTGGTGACTCGCCTTCGAATGGGATAGCCGCCAATCGTGACGCCGCAACGATCATGTTATCCAAAGGGTTAGAGTAATGATCCGGTGGCGTTGGCACGTGTTGCGGCGGGTTATTGTTTTGACGAGGCGGGTCCATCATGCGTGGCTGAACCGGCATGCCCGTCCCAGGTGCTTCGACCCGGTTTACCACTGCCGGGTTATTGGTTCCTGCTCCTGGTGTGTTAAAGAGATTTCTTGCCTCATAAACCGACGGCAGATGAGTCTGATGCCTCTTCCTCATGACTTCGTTTGAAGCATTCTGATCTAGCATGAGCCAGTAAGATTGTGACTGAATTCGTTGTGCCTGAGCATCCAAAGCAGCTCGTTGCTCGGCCATCCTAGCGTTTTCTGCGTTTAACTCCTCCTTGTCCTATGATATCTCATCCCGCAACTTCACGACCCCCGCATTATGCTGATCTTGATCCGCCGAGTTAACCACCGCTGTTAACAGCGTTGTCAGCTTATCTAGTAAGTCGGTTAAAACCTGAGCCGGCGGGTGCTCAGGGCCTCCTGCCCCGGCAGCCATTGCCGTTGCTGACCCAAAAAACAGCTATGCCGCAGTCGATGAGTGCTGCACGGGCTATGTACCGGCCATGAATATTGCAACCCGGTTCGGCGGCTCACAGGGGTCCGAAATATTGTCGCCTTTGGAACAACCCCCAAGCCGGCCATCTTGTAGCTAATACAATGACTCGGTCTCACCGGTGGATGACTCGCCATCGGAGTAAACGACAGTCTCCCCACCAGATGCCGATCTATCTTCAGATTCCGCTCCATGGATACACCCCGCGAAGGTATGATTCATGATAGGCCGAACCCGGGCGGGTCTCGCATGCTGAGCCATCTCGATGATGTCGGTGCAGATGTCCGGCTCAGGGCCCGGTTCGCCGGTCTTGCTGATGAAGACGTGAATTCCGCCAAAGGGGACCATGTACCCGTACTCAATCGAGCCGGCCTCGGGGCCCCAGCCTGCGTCGTCGATGTAGAGCTTGCCATGACGGCTCTTGGTCATCCGGCCCATGGCGTATCCCTTGATCCCTTCGAAGTTGCCTTCTAAGAACTTGAAACCATCGTGCGATAGCCCCACGGTGGGTGCCAACTGTCATGGAATTGTCACGGCAGATGTCCTAGTGTGAGGACTTAGTCGTGGAGCCATCACAATGAGGTTAACTTAAAGGGGTTAATCAGGACAAAGGACATGAGGAATTTATACTGGTTCAGCCCCTTGCGGTGAAGGTAAAAGCCTAATCCAGTTGTAGGTGGTATTGTTAGGGTTTTGATGAGCAGGGAGCGAATACGCTTGACCCGGCTCTCTATCTGTTATTTCTTGTTCTTAAACCATCGTCGGGTCATCCCTTTATATACATAGGTTGATGCCCAGGCGGTTCACAGATTCCCGGCCGGCTCATACACAAGTCCGGCTCGATATCTACTCTTTCCTATCTTTCAATACAAGTCATCCAACTATGGCGGTTTACATTTATGGGCCCTAATATGCCTTTGGGCTTTAGGCCTTCTTACTAAGTCTCCTTCTAAGTCGCCATCTTCTATGTCTTCATGGACTTCAATACTGATGAATCATCATGATCATAACCCGGCCCCTCCTGGGCGGTTTATACTCAATAGTTATATCCCCAACACAGAGCAAGGGTGCTGATGGAAATGAGGTTTGCCCTACATTTATTTCACAAAAATGGATGGTTTGTTGATCAGCGCAGGCGCCTGCGACAGAATGGAGTAGGCTCCAAAAATGCTGAATTTTATTTTGGAACTTCAGATGATAGAGTAATTGGAAGTCATCGTGTCAACCCCATACATGACTTCTCAGTGGATGGCCCCTTTGCAAAAATTGTGAGGTTTTGAAACCAGACTTAGAAGCGGTGATATTAGTTTGAACCTCTCTGATATCCATGTTCAGCAGATCAGCGCAAGCATTTGCAACTGATGAGCTGAATTTCATTTCTAATATCATTTTGAACCTTGTAATCTTCGAATTTGAGCCATATAACTCTGGAATTTGAACTTTGTAACATCTCGAGCTTTTGTGGTACAATCGTTGAAATGGCATTGTATGAGACTCCTATATTGCTAGCACTATTTTGACCTTAATATGTAATGGTCTTAGATTTTATTAACTATTCTCGAATTAGTTTACCTTGTCGATCTCACAGCACACGATCTGTATAGCTAACTCGATTGTGATCTTTGACATTATTGCACACAGTTGGTTTCTTCCACCGTGTGCACTATAGAGCACAGAATTAATTATCGCACTCAAGTGTCCATCTTCACCCTTCTGTGTAACTTTGACCTCATCACCCACAAGTAAACTTTTGATCGAAGTCATTCCACACACTTCGTTTTTATAAAGCTTTTTGCCAATAAACGCCCATGATTTGTCCCTCTTCTAGCCGACGCGTGGCCAAACTAGCCGGGTAGGAAGCTTGCGCAGTAAACAGCGCGGTAGCGCGAGAACAGGCTCACCGATGATACATTTGGCACCTCTTCGAGCCCATGCGTGTGGTGCGATGTTGTCAAGCGTGCACTGGAATCCTTCGCTATGAACGCCGTGACAAGATGTGACGATTACAGGCCGGTCAGCCCCCATTTATTACAACGGACATTTAACCCCTGTGTCTCTTCAACCTTTCGATCGCGCCCCACCATTGCAAGAAGCACACCCACCACAAGAAATTCTTAGAGGGTATCCTGCGCGGTTCCAATGGCGCTCTGAGTGGCTGCCGACAACGAGCAGCAGTTCACCATGTGTGCTGTGGTGGACACCCACAGAAGGTTCATGGACCTCTCGGTGGTGTACACCAACGACCCGGACTGGGTGGAGCACTCCATCCACATCATGGAGTTGTTGCTTGTCGCTGAGAAGTACAAGGTGGTCGGGTTCGACCTCGAGTACACCCGCGCTCGTGTCGGGTCTCGTCCCAAGGTTGCCATCGCTCAGATGTGCGTGCGCCACACTACTGCAGGTTGCTGCTAACGCGACACTACGATCAGAGACCCTTCGACGAAATTGTGTGCGATGCCATAATCGCAAATGGTGGTGTAAAATAACCGTCAATAAGGTGCAAAACATTTGCGACGGAGGATTCATCAAACACGGTTCAGATTTTAGTTGCGTGTGCGATGCATGGCATATGGTTCAGCTGAATTAGCTATTTACAATGAGGAGGAACAAAAGAAACTGGCATCCAGATGAAGGTGTGTCCGTTATACAACATACGGTTCACTCGGATGAACTATTTGTGATTAGGAAACATAAAAGAAACAGGCAACCAGATGAAGATGTGCGCGATATACGGCAAGCGATTCACTCGGATGAACTATTTGCATTGAGACAAGAGAACAAAAACGGTTCAATATAACAAGATGTGTGTGATACGCGGCAAACAGGTATGTAATCAGAAATGTGTGCGAAGACCGATAATAACACAGGTGATTGCTTCTAATAAGACGTATGTGATATGATCTGTCTACACAACATCTATTGGCCATTGGGGGACGAGCGGTCATCCGGATACGCCATAAGGATGCGAAGAGGCATCCTATCAGCAAGGACTAGCTGTTCTCATGTAAGAAAACTCTCAAGTTAATTGTGCTCAGACTGGAGCAACCATCAGATGTGACTAGATGGGAAGTTCATCCCATGAGTTAATTTAACCTCGAGGTCCTTTTTTTATTTTTATTTTTATTTTTTAACACATGTTAAAGAAGGTCTATCGCATTACTTTTTCACAATGTGCGATACGTGGCATACTGTTGATCCATCCGACCTATTTGTGATGGAATAGGGTGTGTGTGTGTGTGTGTGTTGTGGGCAAACACTTGCTAGTATTCAACCGTTTGGGATTGATGAATTCATCACCGACAGGTTCCCTAGTGTGGTCCGTGTTCATCTGATCATCATCTACTTCTTGTGCTAGCTGGATGTTCCTTCTATGCTAAGTTTCCATTAATTGATGGCGTTTTATGAACACGCCACCGTTTCCCGCCATTTCCTCACCTGTTTCCCACCACCCAGCACTAGTACAACAAGCTCCTAAACAAACGGTTTTTAACCCCTTTCTGCGACGGCATTTCGAACCGTTGCCAAGTGAGTGTGGGCGATAGGGGGTCCTTCCCACACGACCCAGAAACCGTCGGGGATATGCCCTCCTGGCACACACGTTCGGCAAAATGAGGTCGAGTGCGACCAGCGAGCGCTCAAATACGGAAATACATACATTAGAGCTAAAAAATACAATTATACAACGAAATTGTTTCCGGTCGCAACTACAGCACAGTCAGTCCACGCTAAACGTTTACGTTCGTATGTACATCCCACACAGTCACTCCAAGGAAAACATTTCCGTTCACAGGTACATCACACACAATTTTTCCCGTTAAATCGCTTGTGTTATTGAATATATCACACACATGGTCCGTGGAAGAAACTGTGTGGCAAAGGTTGTCCATCACACATAGTTTTCATGTGGTAAACGTTTGCGCAAGGTGGCCTAACACAAACAGTTTTCAAGAGAAAGTCATGTTTGATTGTTCATTGATCCAACACGGTTTATTCCTAGAAACTGTGTGTGTTGCCTGAGGTCATCGCCCAGGGTATTTTTTCAACAACCGTTTGCAATAGCAAAACCCAATTAGTAGGCTAATTATCCGATTATTTATAATCCATTTATTAATCTAATTGATAGTTCATATTAAGCACACAATATATTTCATTTTCATTATTGAAATACATCAGAGTACAACATCATATAGCTTCAGCACTCAGCTACCCCATTACACAACTACACGAGGACCAAGTTTCACATGCAACATATATAACCTTTCGAAATTAGCATCATAGACGGTACATAGACAGATGTATCTCATCTAGAAAACTGTTGAAGCAGAAGGCGAATATTGATCCTTCATTGATGTTGAAGGTCTTTGTAACTTCAGGCCAGTGCATGTGGATGATTGACCGTCCATCCTTCGTCCTCTTCAGGAACACTTCAATATTGAACCGTGGGTGTTGTATGAATACCTTCCTCGCCTCCTGACCATACAGGTGGTTTGAGAGTTAATTATCAGTGAACTACTTTGGAAAGGTCTGAAAACAAGGATGTGCATAAATATCTTCTCTATATTGGAAATGGGGCAAAGGAATAAAAAAGGCAAGGTATAATAGTTAGTACCATCCTGTAGTGAACTGATGTCTTCTTCATTGTGCAGACAAAGATGTTGTTTTTGTCATTACTTTCTTTATCCTAACAATCTTTCTGAGTTTCTTGACTTGACTGATATTCATGGACAACTCATTTCCCCATATGCAAAAGGGTCGAACAGTGGGTCAAAACCTTTGACAGCAGGACCTACATGTGCAAGACCAAATTGTTAAAAACCTACATATTAGAATGGTTCCAGCAATTGCACAATAATGTGCTATTAGACAACGGACCATGCACATGCTAACCTCGATTGTAAACCTCAGTGCTTCCCATTGTTTCCCAGCAACACATATAAGGTAGTTAGTCATCAGGTTAAGTAAGGGTTCGCATGCTATCAGTAAAATATGTTGACGAAAAATAATCACATTGCAGATTCATCAGTTTAATTGAAGCCACACGGAAAACCCATTTATCCAAACCAAGCATGATTAAGAACTAGGAAATATAGCACTTGTATATGTTTCTCATGTATTAAGTGCAGCCAAATTCGATTTATTCCTCACATGCACAACAATATCAAAATTCTACCCACAACAATTGGACATCGCATTGCAGAATTGAACCAAGCAGTTAACTAAACACCACAACAAATGAACCAAACATTAACTGAGCACCATATTGCACAATATAACATACTCCTAATAGAAGATCAATCAGTTAACTACAGCCAATTGTAGCAATTGTATTTGTTTCTCATGTATTTACTACATGCAAATTCAATTTATTCCTCACATGGTATACAATAACATAAGGCACCCACAATTTTGTAAAGATAAATTCGATTTATTTCTCACATGGAAGACAATACAAAATTGCAGCCTGAAGAATTGAACATCACATTTGCAGAATTGAACCAAATAGTTAATTGAAGACGACAACTAATTAACAAAATGGCTAATAAGTGAGCACCACACTGCACGACATATAGAACATATACACTAGAGCAACAGATTGCATGGTAAAATTAGATAGCACAATTCACTAGAATTTGTGAAGGAAAGGCAGGAGCAGCACACGCAATGGGTAAACAGAGCATGCTTAACTGGCGTAGCTAGCAAATGGCAAGGTGCTCCTTCAAGATCTGGGGGTCGGCACGAATGGCAGCCATTGCGACCTCATCCACACATGCGGCCGCGATTTGCTTCTCCACTACCAAATGCTCCTTGAGGTCCTGGCTATACTGCGTGCACCATGTCTTAGGCCGGCACTTATTTGGTGGAGGGGTCGGTGATTTGGGTGGAAGGTGTCGTGCTCGCGTCGACGGTAGGGGCATGTGGGATGTGGAAGGAGGAGGAGGATGGGGGTCGGGTGTGGATTACCTGCCTGGATAGGCGAGGCCGAGGAGCGTGAAGGAGGGTCGCCGGCGAGGAGGCGGAGGCGCTGCAAGCAAAGAGTGAAGGTTTCAACTTGAAAAGGATGGCGAAAAGAGGAGAAATGTGGCTTTTGGTAAGGGGAGGGGGTGGGGAGGTAGCTAAAAATTTGGAATCGCTTCAGCCAAAAAACTGGTGCGCAAAGTGTCATCAGACACGGTCCCTTATTCAGACACGGTCCGAAGACATTTTGTGTTGCATCTCATACGGTCGGTTATAATAAACTGTGTGGGATCTACTTGATTTTTCTTCTTGATTTGAATTACATAATGGGGTCACAGCGTCCATGGATGGTGTTCGAATTGCTAGACCTTTTATCTAAAGTGATCATAAAAGAATTGGAATTATTCAGGGTTCGTTTGGACATTTTTATGCATTAAGTGAGTTTTCAATGCATTTATGTGCATAATTCAAATTTGAACTACATGCACATGCTCTAGTGCATATAAATTCTTTTAAAAATCAAATCTTTGTCCTTGGGTGCATGCTTTGGTCCCATGCAAGAAATGGGAATGAATTTCAAACACCATGGCACCGTTGATTGCCGGCAAAACATTGAGATGCCTGGTTTTTCAATTCTAATAAATCCAAAACCCATCTAAAATTCATGAAACTTGGCATGCTATCATGGAGCGGCATCAACATGCCGTGCTAAAAAATTTACCCATTTGGGGCAGGTTTGGGTATATGCTTCTCACAAACCGGACCTTCTCACAACAAGCATGATGGTTTTCGGTAGGGAATGTCCCACCTTTGGGGACGAAACGATATCCATTGCCTCTTATTGCTTTCAATTTTTTTTCTCATGTCAAAATAGAACAACAGGAGTGTTGTGTGAATTTTTGTGATTTTCCGGGGTTCGTTTGGACATTTTTATGCATTAACTGAGTTTTCAATGCATTTATGTGCATAATTCAAATTTGAACTACATGCACATGCTCCAGTTCATATAAATTTGTTGAAAAATCAAATTTGTGTCCTTGGATGCATGCTTAGGTCCCATGCAAGAAATGGGATTGAATTCCAAACACCGGGGCACCGTTGATTGCCGGCAAAACATTGAGATTCTTGGTTTTTAAATTCTAGTAAATCCAAAACTCGTCTGAAATTCATGAAACTTGGCATGCTATCATGGAGCGGCATCAACATGTCGTGGTACAAATTTTGTCCCATTTGGAGCAGGTTTGGGTATATGCTTCTCACAAACCGGAGCTTCTCACAACAAGCATGATGGTTTTCAGTAGGGAACATCCCACCTTTGGGGACGAAACGATATCCATTGCCTCTTATTGCTTTCAAATATTTTTCTCGTGTCAACATAGAACAACAGGAGTGTTGTGTGAATTTTTTTCATTTTTTGGGTTCGTTTGGACATTTTTATGCATTAACTGATATTTCAATGCATTTATGTGCATAATTCAATATTGAACTACATGCACATGCTCTAGTGCATATAAATTGGTTGAAAAATCAAATATGTATCCTTGGGTGCATGCTTAGGTCCCATGCAAGAAATGGGAATGAATTTCAAACACCATGGCACCGTTGATTGCCAGCAAAACATTGAGATGCCTGGTTTTTAAATTCTTGCAAATCCAAAACTTGTCTGAAATTCATAAAACTTGGCACGCTATCACGGAGCAGCATCAACATGCCATGGTACAAATTTTTTCCCATTTGGGGCAGGTTTGGGTATATGCTTCTCACAAACCGGAGCTTCTCACAACAAGCATGATGGTTTTCGGTAGGGAACGTCCCACCTTTGGGGACGAAACAATATCCATTGCCTCTTATTGCTTTCAATTTTTTCTCGTGTCAACATAGAACAATAGGAGTATTGTGTGAATTTTTGTGGTTATTCGGGGTTCTTTTGGACATTTTTATGCATTAACTGAGTTTTCAATGCATTTATGTGCATAATTCAAATTTGAACTACATGCACATGCTCCAATGCATATAAATTGGTTGAAAAATCAAATATGTGTCCTTGGGTGTATGCTTAGGTCCCATGCAAGAAATGGGTATGAATTTCAAACACCAGGGCACCGTTGATTGCCGGTAAAACATTGAGATGCCTGGTTTTTAAATTCTAGTAAATCCAAAATTCTGTTAACCAATCACGTGACGCCACGTGTCTTGGTTTGAATGGCTGTAGGTGGTGTCGTGCGGACAGTTGCTTGACCTTGACTGACCGGTGCGTAGGCTGACCCAGAGGCGTGCAAGCTGCCCTCGAGTGCGCAGGATCACCGGGAAGCATGCGAGTTGTACGCTGTGCAGGCTCACTAGGAAGCGAGCCCTTTGACTTCCATGGCCACCCGCCTTGCTCGCATCCTCTCCATTAATGGCGCCCAAGCCGCAGTTTAATTCACTTTTTCAATATAAAACACTCAGCACAAAACCTTTTAGTTAGAACACCTGTATGCAAACCGACAGCTTCCCCAGGAAGCCAAGAGAAAATGTGCCGAGCAGGATTTCTGTAGCTCTTGATCGCAAACGATTTAGATAGAACACCCGTATGCAAAGTGAGAGTAGCGCAGGATTTGTTTATCCCTTCAACGCAAACGGTTGTTTTGGATGCCCTGTGTGCAACCACGTACAAACAATTTGGTAAGATTTGCATCTGTCATATTGGATATGTTGCCATTTATCAAACTGGAAATATTTACATTTGTTGATCTAGTAGCGTTGCCATTTGTCAATCCTTGTATCACTGCGATTTGTCAAAGTATGCAGCTAGAAATCATTAGCACTATGTAATTTTTGCAACTAAAATTCAGTAATTAAGCATAGATTTCATTCATAGATTAAGCAGTCATTCTTAATTTATACAGACAGTTCAACTCGACAGCTGAACCGACCAAACTTCTCCCCAATTGTTGCCAACCACGTACTGAAATAGCTAGTTCAACTATATATACTAGCTAATTTTAAGTACGTTGTACAGTTCGACCACACATCTATAGTCAGATGAACTGAACAAAATAGCCCCTAAATACTACTACTACCACGGAAGGGGCTTTGTGCTACTTCCGGCAGCCTCTCCTCTGCCGAGCGCGCTCAGTAATAGGCAGAGGAGGAGGAGGATCCTACCAACGAGCTGGACAAGTGCAATACGATGCCTGTCGCTACTGCATGTTCAGCGACGCTCGACAGCTCGAACGCCCACTGCCGCTCTAGACGTTCCCTCTCGAAGCGGCCGGACTGCTCGTAGATCTCCTGATTCCTCGCCTTTGTGTTGGCGTGTGCTGCGGCCACGCCTGAGGTAAGGCTCTTTGCGTGCTCGACGAGGCGCTCCTCCTCCTCCCGCGGGAACTCGATGTAGCGCGCAAGGTCGCCGACGCACGTGCGGGCCTCCACCTCCACCTTCCTCCTTCGGGCGGCGGTGGCGGAGTGGGTGATGATCCCGGCGGTCGATAGTGGGCTGGCGGCCACGATGGCCGACGATTGGGTGGCGGCCACGACCACCACCTCCCGCCTTCGGGTCGCGGTGGCGGAGCGGGTGATGGCCATGGTGGCCGGCAGTGGGGTGGCGGCCACGACGGCCACCTCCCGCCTTCGAGCCGCGGCGGCGGAGCGAGAGATGGCCCTGGCTTTCGGCGGTGGTGTGGCGGCAACGGCGGTCGGCAACAGCTACCGGCGGGCAGCGGCGGCGAAGCGTGTGGTGGGTGTTTTGCGCACACCCAACAAGGATGCCACGCGCACTACACTACACCGGGGACTGCGCCGCCGCCTTGGTGTAGCCTCCCAGCTGGAGCTGTCCTCTGATGACGGCGGAGTGGCTGAGCGACAACGATGAACCGGTGCCATTGGCGATTGTCTGAGAAGCAGACGAGATAAGCTACAGGGAGGGAGGGGGAAATGCGACCCATGACTCGCTGGGCGTGAGGGTTTTTATAGCAGGCCGGCAAGCATTGGGATTTTGGGGGATTTCACCGAGTCGGGTGGGAAGCTTGCACGGGAACCTGCAAGGTTGCATGGGAACAGGCTCACCGACGATTCATTGGCGCCACCGTTTGGCCAAAAGAACGCCCCCGTGTGCTGCGCAAGCTTGTGTTGTAAGCCGTCTGCGGCAGCGGGGTGACAAGACGTGCGAGAGGAGGACGAGAGGACACATACACAAACCGTTAATAAAAAAACGTTTGTGATTTAATTACCTACTATACCCCCGTCCTGGTTTTAAGTAGGATTTAACTAATAAAATACGAATGCATGTCGCCATAGATTATATCGTTGGAGTCGTATTTGGACATAGTTTCCAGCTATACAATTTTTGTAACATGCATTAACACTTTTTTGGTTAAAATTAAGGTTATACACTAGCAAGCGTTTGCTCGCAACACACACGGCTTATTCCATCACAAACAGCTCTGATGGATCAACTGTCTGCCATGTATCGCACACGCAACTCTAATCTGATTCGTGCTTGATGTCTCGGACATCACTCGCACAGTTCGTCTTATTTGCCACATATCACTGTCCCGTCCTATGCTCGCATCCCTCGGCAAGCTCTGTTCACCGTTAGGCGACACAGCGCATTGTGCTTGCCGTTAGGCACCACGACGCGCTCTGTCGCGTCCGTTGGCGTGCTCTACTCGCGTCCGTCGGTGCGCTCGGCTTGTGGACAACTTTTCCTTCAGGCGACCGCGGAGCGCTCTGCTCGTGTCCCTCCGTGCGCGCTCTACCAGCGGTTGGGCGTGCGCACGATCACGTCGGGGGTCCCATATGCATGCGGTTGCGCCACGCGCGTTGCCACGCGATGCAGTTACGTGCGGCACGATGGAGTTACACGCTGCAAATTAGAACTGCCATCAGGGCCTGTCGATATTCCTGGCCGTCTGGCTTCCCCTTCAATTCCTTCCACCATTATAACCTTAGTCTCTTCAACCTTTCGATCGCGCCCCACAACACAACAAGCACACCCACGATGACACATAGAGAAGGGAAGTCCGGCAGCACTCCAATGGAGTTCGGCGAGCATATAGTGGAGACCCACGCGAGGGAGACGGATCTCAAGGTGGTGTACACCATCGACCCGGCCGTGGTGGACAACTACATCAACATCGTAGAGCAGTTGCTTGCTGGAGACAAGTACAAGGTGGTCGGCATCAACCTCCAGTACACCGCCGGTCATCCCGGCATAGATCAGAAGGTTGCCATCGCCCAGTTGTGCGTGCGCCATCATGTCCTCATCTACCACTACTGCATGGCTACAGAGCCTTGCGACCGTTTCGACAAGTTTGTCAACAGCACCGACTACAAGTTCGCCATGGTGGATACCAAAGACGATGTAAAAGCGCTCAGTGTTACGGACTTGGCCTGCAAGAACCTTGTCGAAATCCGTGACCACTATAGGGTCTGGGGCAGCACGAAGCAGGACTCCTTGGTCGAACTCGCCTCGGCCATCATCGACCCCTACTACGAAAACATGAAGCAGGATGTCCAGAGAACAAGTCTCCTATCCTGGCACAAGGCCTGGATGCGGCAACTGGATGAACCTTAGCTTAGGTTCGCGGCGAAGAGCGTGTACACATGCTACGAGATGCACAGGCGGATCGTTGACATGAGGAAGTGCCTCGTTACCCAAATCGACGAGCCCGGATCGAGCCACAAGCAGAGCTAGCATCACAAGAAGTAGATGATGATCAGATGATCGTTTATGCTAGTTAATCATGCATGTAATATATAGTTTACTTTATTGGTGTGTGTGGAAATGTCATGTGTGTAGTAGCCACCTATGTAATTATGCATGTAATAGTTTACTTTGGTGTGTGCAAATGCCATGGTTGTAGTAGCCACCTATGTAAGTGGATGTTTAATTTAGTTATGCAAGCATGTCCTTATAAGTGTGTGTGTGTATGTTGTTGTTCTGTATGCAATCCCATCGCACAACACACACGTCTTATTAGCAACAACCGCATGTGTTATTATCGGTCTTCACACACATTTCTGATTACAGACCTGTTTGCTGCATATCACACACATCTTGTTAAGTTGAACCGTTTCTGTTCTCATGTCTCGACGCAAATAGTTCATCCGAGTGAACCGCATGCCGTATATCGCACACACCTTCATCTGGCTGCCCGTTTCTTTTGTGTTGCCTAATCACAACTAGTTCATCCGAGTGAACCGTATGCTGTATATCGCACACGCCTTTATCTGGCTGCCCGTTTCTTTTGTTCCTCCTCATCGCAAACAGTTAATTGAACTGAATCGTATGCCCTTCATTGCCAGGGTTGAGCAAACCTTTGGCGCATGGTGCTTGAGCATCGTGGATCAAGATAGGCATGTCAGCACCGACAGGCTGCAGCTCGCCGCACAACATGATCGATGATGCGCCGTAAAGCAAGTTGATGACCCACAAGTGTAGGGGATCTATCGTAGCTTTTCGATAAGTAAGAGTGTCGAACCCAACGAGGAGTAGAAGGAAATGATAAGCAGTTTTCAGTAAGGTATTCTCTGCAAGCATTGAAATTATCAGTAACATATAGTTTTGTGATAAGGTAATTTGTAATGAGTAGCAAGTAATAAAGGTAAATAAGGTGTAGAAAGATGGCCCAATCCTTTTTGTAGCAAAGGACAAGCCTGGACAAACTCTTATATGATGTAAAGCGCTCCTGAGGACACATGGGAATTATCGTCAAGCTAGTTTTCATCACGATCATATGATTTGCGTTCGGTACTTTGCTAATCTGATATGTGGGTGGACCGGTGCTTGGGTACTGTCCTTACTTGGACAAGCATCCCACTTATGATTAACCCCTATTGCAAGCATCCGCAACTACAATAGAAGTATTAAGGTAAACCTAACCATAGCCTGAAACATATGGATCCAAATCAGCCCCTTACGAAGCAACGCATAAACTAGGGTTTACGCTTCTGTCACTCTAGCAACCCATCATCTACTTATTACTTCCCAATGCCAACCTCTAGGCCCAAACATGGTGAAGTGGCATGTAGTCGACATTCACATGACACCACTAGAGGGATGACAACATACATCTCATCAAAATATCGAACGAATACCAAATTCACATGACTACTAATAGCAAGACTTCTCCCATGTCCTTAGGAACAAACATAACTACTCACAAAGCATATTCAAGTTCATAATCAGAGGGGTATTAATATGCATAATGGATCTGAACATATGATCTTCCACCAAGTAAACCAACTAGCATCAACTACAAGGAGTAATCAACACTACTAGCAACCCACAGGTACCAATCTGAGGTTTGGATACAAAGATTGGATACAAGAGATGAACTAGGGTTTGAGATGAGATGGTGTTGGTGAAGATGTTGATGGAGATTGACCCCCTCCCGATGAGAGGATCGTTAGTGATGACGATGGTGATGATTTCCCCCTCCCGGAGGGAAGTTTCCCTGGCAGAACAGCTCCGCCAGAGCCCTAGATTGGTTCCGCCTCGTGGCGGTGGAGTCTCGTCCCGAAAGCTTGCTTATGATTTTTTTTCTCAATGAAAGACTCCATATAGCAGAAGATGGGCATCGGAGGGCCACCAGGGGGCCCACAAGGCAGGGGGCGCGCCCAGGGGTGTAGGGTGCGCCACCCACCCTTGTGGCCAGGGTGTGGCCCCCCTTTGGAACTTCTTGCGCTCAGTATTTTTTATATATTCTGGAAATAGCTTTCGTGAAGTTTCAGGACTTTTGGAGCTGTGCAGAATAGGTCTCTAATGTTTGCTCCTTTTCCAGCCCAGAATCCCAGCTGCCGGCATTCTCCCTCTTTATGTAAACCTTGTAAAATAAGAGAGAATAGGCATAAGTATTGCGACATAATGTGTAATAACAGCCCATAATGCAATAAATATCGATATAAAAGCATGATGCAAAATGGACGTATCAACTCCCCCAAGCTTAGACCTCGCTTGTCCTCAAGCGAAAGCCGAAATCGAAAAATATGTCCACATGTTTAGAGATAGAGGTGTCGATAAAAATAAAATACGGACATGAGGGCATCATGATCATTCTTAGAATAGCAACATATATATATTGTCATATGATCTCTTATGCTAAAGTAACAATTCAATCACAATTTCAAGTATGAATCATAAACTTCGTTGAGAACCAACAAACTCTAATCTCAGTCATTGAGGCAATTGCAATTTATCATAACATAGGAAAGAGTCAATATAAGAACTTTTCAGCAAATCCACATACTCAACCATCTTTTAGTCTTTCACAATTGCTAACACTCACTTAATATTTATGGGTATGAAGTTTTAATCGGACACAGAGAAAGATAGGGGCTTATAGTTTTGCCTCCCAATGTTTTACCTCAAGGGTAATGTCAACAATAATAGTTCATGAAGACTCACATCCAATTAGATATATATATCAGGATCTTTCCAACACATTGTGCTTGCCAAAGGATAAAATGTAAAAAGGAAAGATGAAGATCACCATGACTCTTATGTAAGGTAGAAGATAAAAGTAAATGATAGGATGCACGAAATCTTAATGCAAAAGAATGTCACTTTACATTGCCACTTGTGATATGGACCTTTATTATGCAGTTCGTTGCTTTTATTTCTTCCATATCACAAGATCGTATAAAGCTTATTTTCTCCCACACTAATAAGTCATACATGTTTAGAGAGCAATTTTTATTGCTTGCACTGATGACAACTTACTTGAAGGATCTTACTCAATCCATAGGTAGATATGGTGGACTCTCATGGCAAAACTGGGTTTAGGGATATTTGGAAGCACAAGTAGTATCTCTACTTGGTGCGAAGAAATTGGCTAGCATGAGAGGGAAAGGCAAGCTCAACATGTTGGATGATCTATGACAATATAATTTATCTCAGATGCAAGAAAACATAACCCATTATGTTGTCTTCCTTGTCCAACATCAACTCTTAGCATGTCATACTTTAATGAGTGCTCACAATCATAAAAGATGTCCAAGATAGTATATTTATATGAGAACCTCTCTTTATTATTTCCTATTAATTGCAACGATGACCAAAACTATGTTTGCCAACTCTCAACAACTTTTATTCATCATACTCTTTATATGTGAGCTCATTACTTTCCATAAGATCCATATGATCTCTTTGTTTCTTTTTATTCTTTCTCTTTTTATTTTATTCCCTCAAGATCATAGCAAAATAATCAGGCCCTTGACTCAACACTAAACTTTATTATATATATAGCTCACGGACTCGATTACATAGAGGGATCATAAAGCAAAACTCACAACTAGATCATACTAAAACTTTATTCTACTATATCAAGATATTACTAAAAGGATCGAACTAAGAAAAACGGTAAAGATAAAAGTGATGGTGATATGATACCTGGGCACTCCCCCAAGCTTGGCAGTTGCCAAGGGGAGTGCCCATACTAGATACTCCATTCTTCTTTGTTGTTGGAGAGGGTGGAGTTGTTTGATGATGTAGGCTTGTCGTCCCTCTTCCAAGGCATAGGCTCGCCATCATAGAAGGATGACCAAGTCTCCTAAATTCTCAAATCTACAGCCAAACTCATCCTCTTGAATCTATATTCATACTCATAGTTTTGATTTTGCAGGTCATATATCTGGGCTTGGAGGTGCTCGATTTTCTCATGAAGCTTGAAGATGGCCTCCCTAATGTCCTTGACGTCCAGCTCGTGCTTGTCGGTGGACTCCATGATCATAATGTGATTGGAGTCGAGTCCATGCTCCACCATCTCCCGACACTTGAAAACTTGTTGCTCCAATGCCTAGAGCCTTGCCCCCGTGCTTCCGGTCCTCCTTGGTCCCTCAACATCGCGGATGTGCAACAACCCCTCACACATCTCAATGGTTTGAGGGTGTCGCGGCACCTCCGCGAGGTAGGGGTTGATGACCTTCTCGAAGAACTGGTCCTTGGGGGCACTTGAAGACGACATGACGACCTGGATATGTCAGAAAAACAGCTCAAAACAAGGACGACAGATATTTGCATGATACGGTGGTCAAAACCTTCGGGAGATTATATAATGAATTTTACCGACCAAAAGAAGTATCGTGCAAGAAAACAGAGTCCGGAGAGCACACAAGGTGCCCATGAGGCAGGGGGGCGCGCCTCCCACCCTCGTGGAAGCCCCGTGTCCTTTCCAGTCTTCTTCTTATTTTCCTATTTTATTAAATATTCCAAAACGGAGAAATATTGCCATTAGAACTGTTTTGGAGTCGGTTTACTTACCGTACCACATACCTATTCCTTTTCGGAGTCTGAAATGTTCTGGAAAGTGTCCCTTATGTATTCCTCGGGGTTACGGTTTCAATAATATTAGTTTCAACATTTATAGGATTACCTGAGATATAATGTTTAATTCTTTGACCGTTCACCATGCTCGTATTTGTGCCTTCGAAGTTGTTGATTTTTATGGCACCGGAACGATAGACCTCCTCATTAACGTAAGGACCTTCCCATCTAGAGAGAAGTTTGCCTGCAAAAAATCTTCAACGAGAGTTATATAGAAATACATAATCACCTACATTGAACTCACGCTTTTGTATCCTTTTATCATGCCATCTTTTAACTTTTTCTTTAAACAGCTTGGCATTTTCATAAGCCTGGGTTCTCCATTCATCAAGTGAGCTAATGTCAAATAACCTCTTCTCACCGGCAAGTTTGAAGTCATAGTTGAGCTCTTTAATAGCCCAATATGCCTTATGTTCTAATTCGAGAGGTAAGTGACATGCTTTACCATAAACCATTTTATACGGAGACATACCCATAGGATTTTTATATGCAGTTCTATAGGCCCATAATGCATCATCAAGTTTCTTGGACCAATTCTTTCTAGATCTATTAACAGTCTTTTGCAAAATTAATTTGATCTCTCTGTTACTTAATTCTACTTGACCACTGAGGGAGTCCTGGATTAGGGGGTGTCCGGATGGCCGGACTATACCTTCAGCCAGACTCCTGGACTATGAAGATACAAGATTGAAGACTCCGTCCCGTGTCCGGAAGGGACTTTCCTTAGCATGGAAGGCAAGCTTGGCGATACGGATATGTAGATCTCCTACCATTGTAACCGACTCTATGTAACCCTAACCCTACCCGGTGTCTATATAAACCGGAGGGTTTTAGTCCGTAGGACAACATACACATCAACAATCATACCATAGGCTAGCTTCTAGGGTTTAGCCTCCTCGATCTCGTGGTAGATCTACTCTTGTACTACCCATATCATCAATATTAATCAAGCAGGACGTAGGGTTTTACCTCCATCAAGAGGGCCCGAACCTGGGTAGAACTTCGTGTCCCTTGTCTCTTGTTACCATCCGGCCTAGACGCACAGTTCGGGACCCCCTACCCGAGATCCGCCGGTTTTGACACCGACATTGGTGCTTTCATTGAGAGTTCCTCTGTGTCGTCACTGTCAGGCTCGATGGCTCTGACGATCATCGATAGCGATGCAGTCCAGGGTGAGACCTTCCTCCCTGGACAGATCTTCGTCTTCGGCGGCTTCGCACTGCGGGCCAATTCGCTTGGCCGTCTGGAGAAGATCGAAAGCTACGCCCCTGGCCGTCAGGTCATATTTGGAAATTTAAACTACACGGCTGACATCCGCGGGGACTTGATCTTCGACGGGTTCGAGCCACTGCCGAGCGCGCCGCACTGTAACGACGAGCATGACCTAGCTCTGCCGCCGAACAGTGCCCTGGAGGCCCCATCCGCATCGGCTCCGACCCTTAATTCGGAGCCAACTGCGCCGATCGAGGATGGGCGGTTGGACACCACCTCGGGGGCTGCAACCCCAATGGCGATTGAGCCAAGCACCAGCCCCGTACTCTGCGAGACTCGTGACTCCAAGGAGCCGGACTCCTCTCCAGACTCCGAGCCCCCCGCGCCCCTGCCGATCGAATCCGATTGGGCGCCGATCACGGAGTTCACTGTCGCGGACATCTTTCAGCACTCGCCTTTTGGCGATATCCTAAAGTCACTAAAGTCTCTCTCTTTATCAGGAGAGCCCTGGCCGGACTACGGTCGGCAAGGTTGGGGTACGGATGATGAAGAAATTCAAAGCCCACCCACCACCCACTTTGTAGCCACTGTCGACGACTTAACCAACATGCTCAACTTCGACTCCGAAGATATCGACGGTATGGACGCCGATGAAGGAGATGATGAAGAACCAGCGCCTACTAGGCCCTGGAAAGCCACCTCGTCATATGACATATACATGGTGGACACCCCAAAAGAGGGAGATGGCGATGGAACAACGGAGGATGACCCCTCCAAGAAACAGCCTAAGCGCCAGCGTCAGCGGCGCTGCTCAAAATCCTGCCAAAACAAACAAGGTGATTCCAGCACAGGAGATAATAATACTCCGGAAAGCGCCGAAGAAAACCCCCTCCAGCAAGATTTAGGACAGGAGGATGGAGAAACCAGCCCTCATGAGAGAGCGGCAGACAGAGAGGTCGAGGACGATAATTATATGCCTCCCTCCGAAGACGAGGCAAGCCTCGATGACGACGAATTCGTCTTGCCAGAGGATCCCATCGAGCAAAAGCGTTTTCAACGCAGGCTTATGGCCACGGCAAGAAGCCTCAAGAAAAAACAGCAACAACTTAGAGCTGATCAAGATTTGCTAGTCGACAGATGGACTGAAGTCCTTGCGGTCGAAGAGCATAAACTCGAACGCCCCTCCAAGAGCTACCCAAAGCGCAGGTTGCTACCCCGATTAGAGGAGGAAGCACTTGATGCGGCCAACCGGCCACCTCGTGGTCGCGACAGAGAGGCCTCTCGGCCCTCCACTCAAGCCGCACCCCGTACCAAGGCACGGGAATATGCGCCGGACTTACGAGACATGTTGGAGGACAAGGCAAGGCAAACAAGATCGATCTACGGATCGTGTGGGCGCCCCACGGCTTGAGACGGTAACCGTCACGCTGGCCACAAATTTGGCAGGGCTGAACACAGTAGACAAGGCTCATTGGAGCTATGTCACGATATAGCCCAGTACAGAGGCGCCGCACACCCACTCTGCTTTACAGACGAAATAATGGATCATCAAATCCCCGAGGGTTTTAAACCCATAAACATCGAATCATATGATGGCACAACAGATCCTGCAGTATGGATCGAGGATTATCTCCTTCATATCCACATGGCCCGCGGCGATGATTTCCACGCCATCAAATACCTCCCACTCAAGCTTAAAGGACCAGCTCGGCATTGGCTTAACAGCTTGCCAACAGGATCAATCAGTTGTTGGGAGGACCTGGAAGCCGCATTCCTCGACAATTTCCAAGGCACTTATGTGCGACCCCCAGACGCCGATGACCTAAGTCACGTAATTCAGCAGCCAGAGGAATCGACCAGGCAATTCTGGGCACGGTTCCTAACAAAGAAAAATCAAATAGTCGACTGTCCGGACGCTGAGGACCTAGCAGCCTTCAAACACAATATCCGTGACGAGTGGCTGGCCCGGCACCTTGGACAGGAAAAGCCGAAATCTATGGCAGCACTCACGACACTCATGACCCACTTTTGCGCGGTAGAAGACGGCTGGCTTGCTCGTAGCAACAATATGACCAAGAACCCTGGTAATTCGGACACCAGGGACAATAGTGGCAGGTCGCGTCGCAACAAGCAGAAGCGCCGCATTAACGGCGACAATGCTGAGGATACGGCAGTTAATGCCGGATTCAGAGGCTCTAAATCCGGTCAGCGGAAAAAGCCATTCAAAAGGACTCCTAGGGGCCCGTCCAGTTTGGACCAAATACTCGACCGCTCGTGCCAGATACATGGCACCCCCGAAAAGCCAGCCAATCACACCAACAGGGATTGTTGGGTGTTCAAGCAGGCAGGCAAGTTAAACGCCGAAAATGAAGACAAGGGGCTACATAGCGATGACGACGAGGAGCCCCGGCCGCCGAACAATAGTGGACAGAAGGGTTTTCCCCCACAAGTGCGGACGGTGAACATGATATATGCAACCCATGTCCCCAAAAGGGAGCGCAAGCGTGCGTTAAGGGACGTATACGCAGTAGAGCCAGTCGCCCCAAAGTTCAACCCATGGTCCTCCTGCCCGATCACCTTTGATCGAAGGGACCATCCCACTAGCATCCGTCATGGCGGATTCGCCGCATTGGTTCTAGACCCAATTATTGACGGATTTCATCTCACTAGAGTCCTTATGGACGGCGGCGGCAGCCTGAACCTGCTTTACCAGGATACAGTGCGGAAAATGGGCATAGATCCCTCGAGGATTAAGCCCACCAAAACGACCTTTAAAGGCGTAATACCAAGTGTAGAGGCCAACTGTACAGGCTCAGTCACACTTGAAGTGGTCTTCGGACCTCCGGATAATTTCCGAAGTGAGGAGTTAATCTTTGACATAGTCCCGTTTCGCAGTGGCTATCACGCACTGCTCGGGCGAACTGCATTCGCTAAGTTCAATGTGGTACCGCATTACGCATACCTTAAGCTCAAGATGCCAGGCCCTCGAGGAGTAATTACGGTCAATGGAAACACCAAACGCTCCCTCTGAACGGAGGAGCACATGGCGGCCCTTGCAGTGGAAGTTCAAAGCAGCCTCTCCAGGCAGTTCTCCAGTCCGACCACTAAACGACCGGACACCGTCAAGCGCGCCCGGAGTAACCTACAACAAGACCGCCTAGCACGATCCGAGCAGGCGTAGCAATGCGGCCCCAACCCCAACCCTCGCAAAAAGGCGACGCCAGTACTTCGCGTACATAACTACGCTCTAGAGATACCATGGGCACAGGGGGAGGGGCACCATCACGGCATGCCCAAAACACGGCTTAAACCGTACCAGGGGCTGCCGATTTTTTAATTTTCTCTTACTTTCAGGACCTCATCCTTCGGAAGGCCTGTTCGGCAGTTCAATTGCCGCACAAACGATGCAAGAACCAGGGAAGCAGACAAGCCACGCCGCACTACGGAACTCCCAGGTGGTCTCTATCACGAGCAGTATACCCGTTCCACATACTATTCCGCAGCTTGCCCCTGGAACGGACATGTTAACTAGTCCAACCTTCCACTTATCACATTATTTGTATCGTTCTGCTTTGATCGCAGCCCTTTTTAATAAACAATGCATAGCTTTCGTCTGTTTTTGCATTAACTTTTTTCTTTATATATGTTCCTTAACGACATGTTGCACCCGTACACGTTGGTACGGCCAAAATACGCCAGGGGCTTTAGTACCCCTCAATATGGTGTGAGAAGTCCGAAAACTTTAACAAGTGCGGCACCCCGAACTTATAGCATTATATGCATCGGCTCCGAATCATGTCTTGGGCCAATAGTTGGGTTTGCCCGGCTCATATGTTTTGGTGCCTTACGTTCTGCTATATCGACTAAGGTAGCACTAGGAGAACCACTGTGATTGTGCCCCGGTTGAGCTGGGTCGAGCACCTCAGTGGAGAAAGCTAAAACTGACTGTCATGATGAAGCGAGAGCTGGTCGCTCTTTGAGAGGTTTTTTCGAGTCCCTAAAGACTTATGCCGCTTAGGGCGAGGAGCCGGCTCTGTCCGGCCAAGGCGTGGATAGCGCCCCGAACTCGGTCTTCCGAATACCAGGGGCTTCGCCGAAATTTAAAATTATAGAATTCTATGGCTAAGTGAGAGTGTTCACGCATTATAGTCCGATTGCCTTGTTCGTTGGGCTGAGCGCCTCCCTCGAAGGACCCAAACATGGGAAAAAGAGCGCTCAGGTTTATCCCCGAACACCCCAGCACTAGCGGCACGGGGGCAGAAGCCGACGACTCGCCATCTCTCAGAATTGATAAACAGCCGCACAGAAGGTAATATTTTAAATTCTAACAGCATTGCTTCAGTGCATATGAACAAGTTTTCAGCGCACAGGACAAAACGAGCGAGTTTTACTCAAAAATTACATCCCTAGAACATTCATCCGCCACAAGGCGCAGGCACCCTTCAGAACATCCTTATAATATTCTCGGGCTTGCGATGCTCTTTCCCCGGCGGTGGCCCGTCCTTCACAAGCTTCTCCATCCAGCTTGCCCCAGTGCACCTTAGCACGGGCAAGGGCCCTACGGGCACCTTCAATGCAGATGGAGCGCTTGATGACTTCGAGCCTTGGACAGGCCTCCACCAGCCGCCGCACCAGCCCGAAATAGCTCCCAGGCAGAGCCTCTCCAGGCCACAGCCGAACAATGAGGCCCTTCATGGCCTGTTCGGCCGCCTTGTGGAGCTCGACCAGTTGCTTCAGCTGGTCGCTCAGGGGCACGGGGTGTCCGGCCTCAGCATACTGAGACCAGAACACCTTCTCTGTCGAGCTGCCCTCCTCGGCTCGATAGAATGCGGCGGCATCGGACACACTCCGGGGAAGATCTGCGAACGCTCCTGGAGAGCTCCGGATTCGGGTAAGTAACAAGTAACTCACGTTTATATGTTTGCTTTGCATAAAGAATGCCTTACCCGCCGCTATCACTTCTTCACCTCATCCAACTCCTGGAGGGTCTTCGTTGGGTTTCGTAGTAATTTCAAAAAAATTCCTACGCACACGCAAGATCATGGTGATGCATAGCAACGAGAGGGGAGAGTGCTGTCTACGTACCCACGCAGACCGACTGCGAAAGCGTTGACACAACATAGAGGAAGTAGTCGTACATCTTCACGATCCAACCGATCAAGCACCGAAACTACGGTACCTCCGAGTTCGAGCACACGTTCAGCTCGATGACGATCCCCGGACTCCGATCCAGCAAAGTGTCGGGGAAGAGTTCCGTCAGCACGACGGTGTGGTGACGATCTTGATGTACTACAGCAGCAGGGCTTCGCCTAAACTCCGCTACAGTATTATCGAGGAATATGGTGGCTGGGGGCACCGCACACGGCTAAGGAATAGATCACGTGGATCAACTTGTGTGTTCTAGGGTGCCTCTGCCTCAGTATATAAAGGACTAGAGGGGGGAGGCTGGCCGGCCAAGGTGTGGCGCGCCAGGAGAGTCCTACTCCCTCTGGGAGTAGGATTCCCCCCAATCCTAGTTGGAATAGGATTCGCGGAGGGGGAAAAGAGAGAGAGGGGGCTGGCCACCTCTCCTAGTCCTAATAGGACTAGGGGAAGGGGGAGGCGCGCAGCCCATGTAGGGCTGCCTCTTCTCTTTTCCACTAAGGCCCATCATGGCCCATTTAGCTCCCGGGGGGTTCCGGTAACCTTCCCGGTACTCCGGTAAAATCCCGATTTCACCCGAGCACTTCCGATATCCAAACATAGGCTTCCAATATATCAATCTTTACGTCTCGACCATTTCGAGACTCCTCGTCATGTCCGTGATCACATCTGGGACTCCGAACAACCTTCGGTACATCAAAATGCATAAACTCATAATATAACTGTCATCATAACCTTAAGCGTGCGGACCCTACGGGTTCGAGAACAATGTAGACATGACCGAGACACGTCTCCGGTCAATAACCAATAGCGAGACCTGGATGCCCATATTGGCTCCTACATATTCTACGAAGATCTTTATCGGTCAGACCGCATAACAACATACGTTGTTCCCTTTGTCATCGGTATGTTACTTGCCCGAGATTCGATCGTCGGTATCCAATACCTAGTTCAATCTCGTTACCGGCAAGTCTCTTTACTCGTTCTGTAATACATCATCTCGCAACTAACTCATTAGTTGCAATGCTTGCAAGGATTATATGATGTGCATTACCGAGAGGGCCCCGAGATACCTCTCCGACAATCGGAGTGACAAAACCTAATCTCGAAATACGCCAACCCAACATGTACCTTTGGAGACACCTGTAGTACTCCTTTATGATCACCCAATTACGTTGTGACGTTTGGTAGTACCCAAAGTGTTCCTCCGGTAAACGGGAGTTGCATAATCTCATAGTTATAGGAACATGTATAAGTCATGAAGAAAGCAATAGCAACATACTAAACGATCGGGTGCTAAGCTAATGGAATGGGTCATGTCAATCAGATCATTCTCTTAATGATGTGATCCCGTTAATCAAATAACAACTCATTGTTTATGGTTAGGAAACATAACCATCTTTGATTAACGAGCTAGTCAAGTAGAGGCATACTATTGACACTTTGTTTGTCTATGTATTCACACATGTATTATGTTTCCGGTTAATACAATTCTAGCATGAATAATAAACATTTATCATGATTATAAGGAAATAAATAATAACTTTATTATTGCCTCTAGGGCATATTTCCTTCAGTCTCCCACTTGCACTAGAGTCAATAATCTAGATTACATCGTAATGATTCTAACACCCATGGAGCCTTGGTGCTGATCATGTTTTGCTCGTGGAAGAGGCTTAGTCAACGGGTCTGCAACATTCAGATCCGTATGTATCTTGCAAATCTCTATGTCTCCCACCTGGACTAGATCCCGGATGGAATTGAAGCGTCTCTTGATGTGCTTGGTTCTCTTGTGAAATCTAGATTCCTTTGCCAAGGCAATTGCACCAGTATTGTCACAAAAGATTTTCATTGGACCCGATGCACTAGGTATGACACCTAGATCGGATATGAACTCCTTCATCCAGACTCCTTCGTTTGCTGCTTCCGAAGCAGCTATGTACTCCGCTTCACATGTAGATCCCGCTACGACTCTTTGTTTAGAACTGCACCAACTAACAGCTCCACCGTTTAATGTAAACACGTATCCGGTTTGCGATTTAGAATCGTCCGGATCAGTGTCAAAGCTTGCATCAACGTAACCTTTTACGATGAGCTCTTTGTCACCTCCATATACGAGAAACATATCCTTAGTCCTTTTCAGGTATTTCAGGATGTTCTTGACCGCTGTCCAGTGATCCACTCCTGGATTACTTTGGTACCTCCCTGCTAGACTTATAGCAAGGCACACATCGGGTCTGGTACACAGCATTGCATACATGATAGATCCTATGGCTGATGCATAGGGAACATCTTTCATATTCTCTCTATCTTCTGCAGTGGTCGGGCATTGAGTCTTACTCAATTTCACACCTTGTAACACAGGCAAGAATCCTTTCTTTGCTTGATCCATTTTGAACTTCTTCAAAATTTTGTCAAGGTATGTTGTTTGTGAAAGTCCAATTAAGCGTTTTGATCTATCTCTATAGATCTTTATGCCTAATATGTAAGCAGCTTCACCGAGGTCTTTCATTGAAAAACTCTTATTCAAGTATCCCTTTATGCTATCCAGAAATTCTATATCATTTCCAATTAGTAATATGTCATCCACATATAATATCAGAAATGCTACAGAGCTCCCACTCACTTTCTTGTAAATACAGGCTTCTCCGAAAGTCTGTATAAAACCAAATGCTTTGATCACACTATCAAAGCGTTTATTCCAACTCCGAGAGGCTTGCACCAGTCCATAAATGGATCGTTGGAGCTTGCACACTTTGTTAGCTCCTTTTGGATCGACAAAACCTTCTGGTTGCATCATATACAACTCTTCTTCTAGAAATCCATTCAGGAATGCAGTTTTGACATCCATCTGCCAAATTTCATAATCATAAAATGCGGCAATTGCTAACATGATTCGGACGGACTTAAGCATCGCTACGGGTGAGAAGGTCTCATCATAGTCAATCCCTTGAACTTGCCGAAAACCTTTTGCGACAAGTCGAGCTTTGTAGACAGTAACATTACCATCAGCGTCAGTCTTCTTCTTAAAGATCCATTTATTCTCAATTGCTTGCCGATCATCGGGCAAGTCAACCAAAGTCCATACTTTGTTCTCATACATGGATCCCATCTCAGATTTCATGGCTTCAAGCCACTTTGCGGAATCTGGGCTCACCATCGCTTCTTCATAGTTCGTAGGTTCATCATGATCTAGTAGCATGATTTCCAGAACAGGATTACCGTACCACTCTGGCGCGGATCTTACTCTGGTTGATCTACGAGGTTCAGTAGTATCTTGATCTGAAGTTTCATGACTATCATCATTAGCTTCCTCACTTATTGGTGTAGGTGTCGCAGAAACAATTTTCTGTGATGTACTACTTTCCAATAAAGGAGCAGGTACAGTTACCTCGTCAAGTTCTAGTTTCCTCCCACTCACTTCTTTCGAGAGAAACTCCTTCTCTAGAAAGGATCCATTCTTAGCAACGAATGTCTTGCCTTCGGATCTGTGATAGAAGGTGTACCCAACAGTCTCCTTTGGGTATCCTATGAAGACACATTTCTCCGATTTGGGTTCGAGCTTATCAGGTTTAAGCTTTTTCACATAAGCATCGCAGCCCCAAACTTTAAGAAACGACAACTTTGGTTTCTTGCCAAACCACAGTTCATAAGGCGTCGTCTCAACGGATTTTGATGGTGCCCTATTTAACGTGAATGCGGCCGTCTCTAGAGCGTATCCCCAAAACGATAGCGGTAAATCAGTAAGAGACATCATAGATCGCACCATATCTAGTAAAGTACGACTACGACGTTCGGACACACCATTACGCTGTGGTGTTCCGGGTGGCGTGAGTTGCGAAACTATTCCACAATTTTTCAAATGTACACCAAACTCGTAACTCAAATATTCTCCTCCACGATCAGATCGTAGAAACTTTATTTTCTTGTTACGATGATTTTCAACTTCACTCTGAAATTCTTTGAACTTTTCTAATGTTTCAGACTTGTGTTTCATTAAGTAGATATACCCATATCTGCTTAAGTCATCTGTGAAGGTGAGAAAATAACGATATCCGCCACGAGCCTCAATATTCATCAGACCACATACATCTGTATGTATGATCTCCAACAAATCTGTTGCTCTCTCCATAGTTCCGGAGAACGGTGTTTTTGTCATCTTGCCCATGAGGCACGGTTCGCAAGTACCAAGTGATTCATAATCAAGTGGTTCCAAAAGTCCATCAGTATGGAGTTTCTTCATGCGCTTTACACCGATATGACCTAAACGACAGTGCCACAAATAAGTTGCACTTTCATTATTAACTCTGCATCTTTTGGCTTCAACATTATGAATATGTGTACCACTACTATCGAGATTCATCAAAAATAGACCACTTTTCAGAGGTGCATGACCATAAAAGATATTACTCATATAAATAGAACAACCATTATTCTCTGATTTAAATGAATAACCGTCTCGCATCAAACAAGATCCAGATATAATGTTCATGCTCAACGCTGGCACCAAATAACAATTATTTAGTTCTAATATTAATCCCGAAGGTAGATGTAGAGGTAGCGTGCCGACCGCGATCACATCGACTTTGGAACCGTTTCCCACGCGCATCGTCACCTCGTCCTTTGCCAGTGCCCGCTTATTCCGTAGTCCCTGTTTCGAGTTGCAAATATTAGCAACAGAACCAGTATCAAATACCCAGGTGCTACTGCGAGCTCTAGTAAGGTACACATCAATAACATGTATATCACATATACCTTTGTTCACCTTGCCATCCTTCTTATCCGCCAAATACTTGGGGCAGTTCCGCTTCCAGTGACCAGTCTGCTTGCAGTAGAAGCACTCAGTTTCAGGCTTAGGTCCAGACTTGGGTTTCTTCTCCTGAGCAGCAACTTGTTTGCTGTTCTTCTTGAAGTTCCCCTTCTTCTTCCCTTTGCCCTTTTTCTTGAAACTAGTGGTCTTATTGACCATCAACACTTGATGCTCCTTCTTGATTTCTACCTCCGCAGCTTTCAGCATTGCGAAGAGCTCAGGAATAGTCTTGTTCATCCCTTGCATATTATAGTTCATCATGAAGCTCTTGTAGCTTGGTGGCAGTGATTGGAGAATTCTGTCAATGACGCAATCATCTGGAAGATTAACTCCCAATTGAATCAAGTGATTATTATACCCAGACATTTTGAGTATATGCTCATTGACAGAACTGTTCTCCTCCATCTTGCAGCTATAGAACTTATTGGAGACTTCATATCTCTCAATCCAGGCATTTGCTTGAAATATTAACTTCAACTCCTGAAACATCTCATATGCTCCATGACGTTCAAAACATCGTTGAAGTCCCGATTCTAAGCCGTAAAGCATGGCACACTGAACTATCGAGTAGTCATCAGCTTTGCTCTGCCAGACGTTCATAACATCTGGCGTTGCTCCAGCAGCAGGCCTGGCACCCAGCGGTGCTTCCAGGACGTAATTCTTCTGTGCAGCAATGAGGATAATCCTCAAGTTACGGACCCAGTCCGTGTAATTGCTACCATCATCTTTCAACTTTGCTTTCTCAAGGAACGCATTAAAATTCAACGGAACAACAGCACGAGCCATCTATCTACAATCAACATAAACAAGCAAGATACTATCAGGGACTAAGTTCATGACAAATTTAAGTTCAATTAATCATATTACTTAAGAACTCCCACTTAGATAGACATCCCTCTAATCTTCTAAGTGATCACGTGATCCAAATCAACTAAACCATAACCGATCATCACGTGAGATGGAGTAGTTTTCAATGGTGAACATCGTTATGTTGATCATATGTACTATATGATTCACGCTCGACCTTTCGGTCTCCGTGTTCCGAGGCCATATCTGCATATGCTAGGCTCGTCAAGTTTAACCTGAGTATTCTGCGTGTGCAAAAACTGGCTTGCACCCGTTGTAGATGGACGTAGAGCTTATCACACCCGATCATCACGTGGTGTCTGGGCACGACGAACTTTGGCAACGGTGCATACTCAGGGAGAACACTTCTTGATAATTTAGTGAGAGATCATCTTATAATGCTACCGTCAATCAAAGCAAGATAAGATGCATAAAAGATAAACATCACATGCAATCAATATAAGTGATATGATATGGCCATCATCATCTTGTGCTTGTGATCTCCATCTTCGAAGCACCGTCATGATCACCATCGTCACCGGCGCGACACCTTGATCTCCATCGTAGCATCGTTGTCGTCTCGCCAATCTTATGCTTCCATGACTATCACTACCGTTTAGTAATAAAGTAAGCATTACATCGCGATTGCATTGCATACAATAAAACGACAACCATAAGGCTCCTGCCAGTTGCCGATAACTCGGTTACAAAACATGATCATCTCATACAATAAAATTCAGCATCATATCTTGACCATATCACATCACAACATGCCCTGCAAAAACAAGTTAGACGTCCTCTACTTTGTTGTTGCAAGTTTTACGTGGCTGCTACGGGCTTAAGCAAGAACCAATCTCACCTACGCATCAAAACCACAACGATAGTTTGTCAAATAGACTCCGTTTTAACCTTCGCAAGGACCGGGCATAACCATACTTGGTTCAACTAAGGTTGGAGAGACAGTCGCCCGCAAGCCACCTATGTGCAAAGCACGTCGGGGAAACTGGTCTCGCGTAAGCGTACGCGTAATGTTGGTCCGGGTCGTTTCGTCCAACAATGCCGCCGAACCAAAGTATGACATGCTGGTAGGTAGTATGACTTATATCACCCATAACTCACTTGTGTTCTACTCGTGCATATAACATCAACATAAATAACCTAGGCTCTGATACCACTGTTGGGTTTCGTAGTAATTTCAAAAAAATTCCTACGCACACGCAAGATCATGGTGATGCATAGCAACGAGAGGGGAGAGTGCTGTCTACGTACCCACGCAGACCGACTGCGAAAGCGTTGACACAACATAGAGGAAGTAGTCGTACATCTTCACGATCCAACCGATCAAGCACCGAAACTACGGTACCTCCGAGTTCGAGCACACGTTCAGCTCGATGACGATCCCCGGACTCCGATCCAGCAAAGTGTCGGGGAAGAGTTCCGTCAGCACGACGGTGTGGTGACGATCTTGATGTACTACAGCAGCAGGGCTTCGCCTAAACTCCGCTACAGTATTATCGAGGAATATGGTGGCTGGGGGCACCGCACACGGCTAAGGAATAGATCACGTGGATCAACTTGTGTGTTCTAGGGTGCCTCTGCCTCAGTATATAAAGGACTAGAGGGGGGAGGCTGGCCGGCCAAGGTGTGGCGCGCCAGGAGAGTCCTACTCCCTCTGGGAGTAGGATTCCCCCCAATCCTAGTTGGAATAGGATTCGCGGAGGGGGAAAAGAGAGAGAGGGGGCTGGCCACCTCTCCTAGTCCTAATAGGACTAGGGGAAGGGGGAGGCGCGCAGCCCATGTAGGGCTGCCTCTTCTCTTTTCCACTAAGGCCCATCATGGCCCATTTAGCTCCCGGGGGGTTCCGGTAACCTTCCCGGTACTCCGGTAAAATCCCGATTTCACCCGGAACACTTCCGATATCCAAACATAGGCTTCCAATATATCAATCTTTACGTCTCGACCATTTCGAGACTCCTCGTCATGTCCGTGATCACATCCGGGACTCCGAACAACCTTCGGTACATCAAAATGCATAAACTCATAATAACTGTCATCATAACCTTAAGCGTGCGGACCCTACGGGTTCGAGAACAATGTAGACATGACCGAGACACTGTCTCCGGTCAATAACCAATAGCGGGACCTGGATGCCATATTGGCTCCTACATATTCTACGAAGATCTTTATCGGTCAGACCGCATAACAACATACGTTGTTCCCTTTGTCATCGGTATGTTACTTGCCCGAGATTCGATCGTCGGTATCCAATACCTAGTTCAATCTCGTTACCGGCAAGTCTCTTTACTCGTTCCGTAATACATCATCTCGCAACTAACTCATTAGTTGCAATGCTTGCAAGGAGTGATGTGCATTACCGAGAGGGCCCAGAGATACCTCTCCGACAATCGGAGTGACAAAACCTAATCTCGAAATACGCCAACCCAACATGTACCTTTGGAGACACCTGTAGTACTCCTTTATAATCACCCAGTTACGTTGTGACGTTTGGTAGTACACAAAGTGTTCCTCCGGTAAACGGGAGTTGCATAATCTCATAGTTCATAGGAACATGTATAAGTCATGAAGAAAGCAATAGCAACATACTAAACGATCGGGTGCTAAGCTAATGGAATGGGTCATGTCAATCACATCATTCTCCTAATGATGTGATCCCGTTAATCAAATAACAACTCATTGTTTATGGTTAGAAAACATAACCATCTTTGATTAACGAGCTAGTCAAGTAGAGGCATACTAGTGACACTTTGTTTGTCTATGTATTCACACATGTATTATGTTTCCGGTTAATACAATTCTAGCATGAATAATAAACATTTATCATGATATAAGGAAATAAATAATAACTTTATTATTGCCTCTAGGGCAATTTCTTCACTTGTAACGCCCTCGATGCGGCTATATCTCCCACGTGTCGAAGCACGACTTAGAGGCATAACCGCATTGAAAGCAATGTCGCAAGTGAGGTAATCTTCGCAAACAACCCATGTAATACAATAAGGGAAAAGATACATAGTTGGCTTACAATCGCCACTTCACACAATACATGAATAAAACATTACATCATCCAAATACAATCAAGGTCCGACTACGGAACCAAAATAAAAGAAGAACCCCAAATGTGACAAGGTCCCCGATCGACCCCAACTGGGTTCCACTACTGATCAACTAGAACGAAACAACACAAAGGACAAGATCTTCATCGAGCTCCTCCTGAGCTTGGTTGCGTCATCTGCACGGACTCATCGGCACCTGCAAGCTGGTTTTGGAAGTATCTGTGAGTCACGAGGACTCAACAATCTCACACCCTCGCTATCAAGACTATTTAAGCTTATGGGTAAGGTAAAGGTATGAGGTGGAGCTGCATCAAGCGACTAGCATATATGGTGGCTAAACATACGCAAATGAGAGCGAGAAGAGAAGGCAAAGCACGATCGAGAAACTATGATCAAGAAGTGATCCTAGAACAACCTACGTCAAGCATAACTCCAACACCGTGTTCACTTCCCGGACCCCGCCGAGAAGAGACCATCATGGTTACGCACGCGGTTGATGCATTTTAATTAAGGTCAACTTCAGGTTTTCTACAACCGGACGTTAACAAATTCCCATCTGCCCATAACCGCGGGCACGGCTTTCGAAAGTTCAAAACCCTGCAGGGGAGTCCCAACTTAGCCCATCACAAGCTCTCACGGTCAACGAAGGATATTCCTTCTAGCGGGAAGACCCGATCAGACTCGGAATCCCGGTTACAAGACATTTCGACAAGGCAAAACTAAACCAGCAACACCGCCCGAATGTGCTGACAAATCCCGATAGGAGCTGCACATATCTCTTTCTCAGGGCACACTCAGATTGTCCTAGGTACGGGTAGGCCAGCCCAGAGTTGCCCCTGGTGGCCACCGGCAGCTGACAGGTGGACCAACACTCAGAGGAGCACTGGCCCGGGGGGTTAAAATAATGATGACCCTTGAGTCTACAGAACCCAAGGAAAAGAAAAGGGCTAGGTGGCGAATGGTAAAACCAATATTGGGCATTGCTAGAAGAGTTTTATTCAAGGCGAACTGTTAAGGGGTTCCCATTATTACCCAACCGCGTAAGGAACGCAAAATCCGGGAACATAACACCGATATGACGGAAACTAGGGCGGCAAGAGTGGAACAAAACACCAGGCATAAGGCCGAGCCTTCCACCCTTTACCAAGTATATAGATGCATTAATTAAATAAGAAATATTGTGATATCCCAACAAGTAAACATGTTCCAACAAGGAACAACATCTCCATGTTCCAACAAGGAACAAACTTCAATCTTCACCTGCAACTAACAACGCTATAAGAGGGGCTGAGCGAAGCGGTAACATAGCCAATCAACGGTTTGCTAGGACAAGGTGGGTTAGAGGCTTGGTTCACAATATGGGAGGCATGATAAGCAAGTGGTAGGTATCGTAGCATAGGCATTGCAAAGAGCGAGCAACTAGCAAGCAAAGATAGAAGTGATTTCGAGGGTATGGTCATCTTGCCTGAAATCCCGCAAGGAAGAAGAACGAGCCCATGAAGAAGACACACGGACATAGTCGAACGGGTCCTCACAAACGCGACGTTCTCGGAACCAACCCGAAGAAGCAACATCGGAAAGAAGCACACAACATAGTAAACAACCAACACATGAACATGGCACGGTGCGCAAACAAGTATGATGCATGTCCGGTTTAATGAGGCATGGCATGGCAAAGTGCACAAACAACCCTACAAATTAAGTGGAGCTCAATATGCAACTCCGTTGCATATTGACGAAACACCACATTTAAGTTATTTAGTTAGATCTCGTTTATGTACCCAACAATATTAAATGTTGTTAAACATGGCAAGAGGGTGAAGCAAAGAAAACTACCTATCTAGGCAAGTTTAAATGAGGCCGGAAGCAACGAACACAATTCCGGAAAACTCCTCATGAGCATATTATAGATTTGGTACTGTTCTACCCTAAACAATATTTTTAGAGTTATTAAACATGCAAAGTAAATTCACCATGTTAAACTAGGCATTTTTCTACCCCATTTACATATAAAGTTTATTAGGTTTGGAGCTACGGTTATTTAGTTATGAATTAAATCATTTTAGCATGGCATAGGAGCAAATTTAACCAAACATCATTTTAAATATTTTAAACATGGATGAAAATGACATATTATGAAACTATATGAAATTCTAAGCATTTTACATATTTAAACAATTTTAATCCGAAGCACGGTTCATGAGTTATTAAATGCATGAACTCTAGGGACTTTTTTTGTAAAACTGCACTCTCTGGATTAATAGCAAATTCGCAGAACAGGGAAAAAACATGATACGGGCCAAATCTGGCTGGCCCAACAGTGCACAGGGGCTCGGGTGTTCGCTCACCCATGGGCTGAGGCCCGGCTGGAAGCAGAGGAGGCCGCTGGCTGGGCCAGATCTGGAGTCCAGCAGGTGACTCACGCGCGTGGTGGCCATGTGCTTGATGCAGCGCTGCTGCATCTCGCTGAAGAAGAACGGCAGTGGCGCCATGGCAACAGGAGGCAGGAGATCGCAGCGGCGGGGCTCTTCCCGGCCGGATCGCGCCTGAACCCGTGGGAACAAAGCGAGGGCGCACAGATCCACGTAGGAGGAGACGAAGCAGGGGCTTGAGGCGACGAGCTTGAAGGAGGCTGCTGTTGCCTGAAGAAAAGACAGAGAGTTCAGAGAGAAACAAGGGAAGGGAAGGAGAGAGAGACGCCGTGGGATGGCAAAGGCCTGACGGGGCGACCTGAATGCTCACCGACGAGGTCAGCGGCTGTAGGATCGTGATGAGGAAGGGGCGCCGGCGGTCAGAAGGGGCCCGAGGCGTTGGTTGGAGGTCCCATGCGGACGGGAGGCTCCTGGAAGGCGTCTGCTTGGAGCTCCCGCGGCAAGCGAGGTGGAGGGCACCGGGAACGGAGCAGATTTGGCGAGGGGAGGCGGAGCAGAGGCAAGCCGGCGGCGTCCGGATCCTCTTGGCAGCCTTGGCGTTCGTCCATGGAGGTCCCCTGTCCAAAGGAAACGAGCAGAGGGATGAGCAGAAGGAGAGGAACCCAGAGAGGGAAAAGAAGGGGAAGGGGAACTGGGTAGCGGTCTTGTTCTTGTCGCCGGTGGTGGTCGCCGGTAGCAGGTCGAGCACCTGCTCAAGGAAGGAGGCGCGCGAGGGGCTGGGCTGCTTGGTTGGTCGGGGATGCAAAACAAGGAGGTGGTTGGTTCGGCCGGGTGGGGTGGATGGATTGGATCGGGGATCCCGAGGAAGGGGGAGACCAGGTGGAGCTAGTGGCGGCGGAGAGGAGGATGGATGGGACATGATCCCTAATTCCTAGGGTTGCCCATTATATACGCTGGTGGGTTAGGTTAGGGGCTAACGGAACCCTTCGATCATAAATGGACGGTCGGGAAAAATAGGCTAGGGAGCCCAAATAAGAAAACGGAGACGTTTTGTAGATGTTTGGGGATGATCCGGATCCAACGGTGACGAAAGTCCGGTTCGGGTCCGGGACAACTCTCGGAAGCGCGCGCGAGGAGGGCCGCGGGCTGACGAGAGAGGTTAGGTTGGGTCTGGCGGATTGTGAAGAGCGGGTTGGTCTAAGAGAAGAGGGGAGAGATGCAGCCCGGCACGGTTTCCGGAGACCGAAAACGTCCGACGTTAGACCGGCTATACTGCCGCTATAGTTATCCATTGGGGCATCAAACGATCTCCGAATGCGATGAAACTTGACAGGTGGTCTATCTACACTATAATAAGACCACACGTCAACTCTCATCCTATTCCGAGAACATTTTTCGGCCACTTATAAAATACTATTTCGGACATGCCGCGGGCGCGTGCAAGTGTGTCTGGGCTCAGAACGGACAACAGAGAGAACGAGGAGGCCGGGACGGATGCAAGTTTTGAAAACATGATGATGCAATGCACATGATGACATGATAAGATGCAACACGCAAGCAAATGACATGACAACGTCAGCGAATAACTGGAAGACACCTAGCACATCGGTCTCGGGGCGTCACAGTACTGGCAGAACTCAGCTATTTCTTCCGTGTTCTTTGTGCGAAAGAACTATCGCCTGGCGTGCTAGAAGAAATGGAAGAGTTGGCGCCAGAGTTGATCTGCAAGTTAGAGAAGATCTTTCCACCGGGCTTCTTTAATCCAATGCAGCATTTGATTTTGCATCTCCCGACCGAGGCAAGATTGGGGGGGCCCGTGCAAAATTGTTGGTGCTACCCAACTAAGAGGATCCAGAAGACGCTTCGAGAAAAATGTAAAAATAAACGTAGAATTGAAGCATCGATGGCTGAGGCATTCATCACAGAGGAGGCGGCAAACTTTGTAATAGCGCACTACGAAGCCAAAAATCGTCATTTGCATAATCCGAAGCCTCGGTACAATGCTGACGAGCCTAAAAAGGGTGGATCCAACCTCAGGCTATTCAAAGGGAATCTCGCACCAGCTAGTGTTTCACATCCAGTATCTTTGGATAACAAAGAATGGCGGACCATTTCGTTGTATATCTTCAACAACCTGATAGAAGTGCGGCCGTACATCGAGTAAGTTCTCGGTACATTGTTTCGCAACTTCTATTTCCTTTGAACCGCTCTTATTCCTAGATATGTCATACAGCCGATAAGTCGCCATATTCTCGTATGGAGCGGAGATCCAAAAGGATTCCGTCGAAGAGTATGAGCTTCTCGCAAAGCAAGGAGGCGGCTATCCCGGTTTCATCTCTTGGTTCAAACAAACGGTAATTTCTATTAGACAATTTCATTTCATTCGCTAATTTGTGCATAATGCAAAAATCCTTTCATATTAAACTTGTAGGCTAATTCAGAGTCTATGGATGCCGAATTGAGACAAGTCGCTAATGGTTTTGACTATAAGGTCCGTTCATTTGACAAGTACGACATCAACGGGTATCGCTTTCGTACCTATGGCAAAGAGCTATCTATGGCCGACCGAAAGTCTACAAATTGTTGTGTATCTTCTATCGGTGAAGGAGGTACCGAGTATTATGGGAGAGTGGAAGCAATTTATGAACTTCTGTTCTATGGTGAAAACCCACCGAATGTCGTAGTCTTCAAATGTTATTGGTTTCAGCCGAAGGAGACTAGAAGGACTCATGAACATATAGGGCTAGTTGAAATCAACCAAAGCACCCATTTAGATGTTCCTGATGTCTATATTACGGCTCAACAGGCGACCCAAGTATTCTATCTACTGTGGGCCTGCCAAACTAATCCAAATCTGAAAGGTTGGGATGTCGTTTATGAAGTGCCGCCACGTGCTAGACTTTCTCCCCCAAAGGAAGAGGATTATGAACCTCACATTAACCCAGACACATATGAAGGAGAATTCTTCCAAGAGACACGTCTTTCCAAAAAGCATTTCAAGAACCGCTATACTTCACCCCAAAACATTGAAGTAGACAGCGACAATGAATCCGACATCACCCTAGAGGAGGAACAAGAAGAGCCGGAACAAGAAGAGGTTACTGCTGCGGATGACCTGTCAATGCTTGACCGATTACGTCATGGTGGCCTTGCACATGTTGATGCCAATGAACCCTATGAGCCCATCATTGATTATAGTGATGATGACGATTATGCATTTATTGATGATACTGATCGAGACTATTAGTAGTGTCAGGTATTCAATTTTTTTATGTTGTACTTGATGATGATACACTTAAGTGATATACATATTATTATTCATGTCGGTACTTTTTTTTATGTTGTACTAATTTCGTTTATTCTTTGTCATGGCAGGTGTTGAAAGATGGTGGGCGCTGGTCGGGAGCGCGCCGAGGCCTCTTCTTCGTCGGCGCGTGGTGCGAGGTCTTCCATTCCACACGCACCTCTCCGCCGAGCGTTGCTGGACAGTATGGCGACACCGCCGGGCCCTTCTTCGTCGACCATGGTGCCCAGCAGGGGATGAGGTAAGAAGAAGAGAGGAGGTGGAGCACGTGGTCGCGGGAGAGGAGGTAGGGTGACTCTTACGGCGCCTTCCTCGCCGGCGCCCCCAGCTGTTTCACCCGAGCACGTGACTGCTAGGGTGGACTCGTCTGAGGAGGAGGCTGCACGGACTCCGGTCCACGAGCCTCCGGTCCACGGGTCTTCGGCCCACGAGCCTCGGGTCGACAGGCCTTCGACCCACGAGACTTGGGCCCCCGAGACCCCGGAGGAGCACACGTCTGGATGGGGTACCTGGTCGGGTCAGCCTGAGGAGCCGAGTGGCCACGCTGATGATGGCGGGGAGCCGAGTGGCCATGCTGATGATGGCGGGGAGCCGACTGATGAGGAGGGGGAGGAGGGGGGGCAACGTCTACCAGCGTGGTGCTACACGGCTCCTGTCCGTGCCGGCGACCCGCGAGCAGAGGTGGTTGATTTTCCCCGATGGGGAGAGGTAAGTGCATTTAATCTTTTTGTACCTTCTGCATTCACGTTTCTTCAAATAACTGATGTGTTGGCCTTGTCATGCTGCAGGGGTTGGGACCACCATGAAAGTGTCCGCCGGCCCAACTCCGTCCTTGGAGTTCTGATTCGGCAAAACTTCCCGGGGTTTGTCACGTTGCCTGGTGAGGGTCGGCTTCCAGAGGTTGGATTGACTTGGGAGCACTACTTGGCTGCCCCGGCCCCGCCGGGTGAGATTATCGACGGTGTCTTGTGCAAGACGAGGGCAGACATCGTGATCAGAAAGTTCTGGGTAATTGCTCCTTTACACAATTAAAAATCTTCAACTAGCTAGTTATTAATTGTACTAATCAATATTGTCTCATTTGATTGCAGACATTCTACAGGTGTGAGGAGGGATACGAGGAGGAGGCGGATCATGTTATCCACAAGGAGTGCAAGTGCCTACTTCAGAACTTACGGCATGAGGTTCGGGTGCAGGCTGTTCGAGACTACTACGCCGGGCGTGGTATCAAGAAGCCCAAGCAGGAGTGCCGCGATAAGTTCTTGAGTAAGGAGAAGTACATGAAGGTAATTCTTAAGGCCTTGTACTTACTTCCTTCATTTAGTAATTCATAGCCGTAGCGCTCAAGTTTCTATTTGCTAACTTAGGCCCCTCCGAGATGGTGTGCGGATCGGATGGATTGTTGGGAGGTGTTGGTCAATGCGTGGTGCTCAAAAGAATGGCTGGCCACCCACAAAGATGCCAAGGACAAACGTGCCCAAATGGAAGGTGTGCCACACCACCAAGGCAACTCCAACTTATTTCAGTACGGGCAGAACTGGGTATGTGGTTTGCTTCATGATTCATGCAATTCATTCATCATGCTAGCTTTAGCCCTTTAATTACTAATTTACTTTGTTTCTCTCTTTCAGGCACGCTACAATAAGGCGGATAAGGTGCCAGAGGTGTACGACCTGTATGCCATGGCCCACACTGGCCCTTACAAGAAAGTCAAGGCATTCTCTGCGTCTGACCTCGATGATCCAAAGAACTTCATCAACATCTCCGCCCACGACAAGCTCGTGCAATATAGAGATCAGGGGAAGGCGAGGAAAGGGGAGGACTTTAACCCGAGCCAGGGTCCCATTGATACAGAGCTGCTGATGATATCTGGTGGCGGGAGGTCCCGTGGCTCCATAGCCATGGGAGATGGACTTATCCGTTGTCCTAGCACTCTCCCGGAGATCAAGGCGCGCCAGTCGAGCTCCGCTCCTGAGATAAGGCCTCGTGAACGGCCAGTCCAACTCGCCTTCAAGGTTAGTTATACGTACTCAGCTATCTTTCTCCATTACATTTTGTGCGCTTCCATCAATGATTACAAATGGTCATGTGAGTGGTGTTGCAGGCTGCTATACAGAGTGAGAGAGATAGAACGGAGAAACTTCTGGCGGAGAGGCAGTGGGAGTTGGAGGAGAGGACGACAAAGATGTTGGAGGAGGAGAGGGCACGGAATGACATGCAGGCAAGGGCCATGTACGAGCTCCTTGTGGTAAGTTTCTTCTGCAGATTACTTGCTAGTCTTAACATTTGAGTCTCATTACTAACTAGTATGAATCTGTTGTGAAAACCAAATGTGCAGTCTGTGTGCGAGAAGTCTGGTCAGACCGCTCCGCCGATGCCAGTGATTGCTCCTAGGAGCACGGTGAGTTTAATTTGAATGGACATTACTTGCTAGTCTTAACATTTGAGTGTCATAATGCTAACGAGACATTGGAAATGATCTTTGGTGCAGCTTAACTCTAGAAACGCATCGCACGATCCTTCTCCAGCTACCGGCGCGAGCCAGCCCGCTCCTTCTCCAGCTACCGACGCGAGCCAGCCCGCTCCTACATCTCCGTGATCACGGTAAGTTTCTCTAGTGTTTTTCTTAACAAATGCATAAAGACCTAGACTTAGCTTTATTTCCTCCAATATGCTTACCAAATGACCTAGAGTTAGCTTCTTTTCCTCCAAAATGACTTAATAAGCTTATTGACCTCATAAACCATCCATTCTACCTAAGTTAGCTCTAAAATGACTTATTTTACCTTAGTTAGCTTACACGTGATCCAATTTATCCAAGTTAGCTAAAAACGATACATTTTACCTTAGTTAGCTCAAAAACGTGGCATTTCACCTCAATTAGCTCATAAAATACCCATTTCAACTAAGTTAGCTCCAAAATGATCAATTTCACCTAGGTTAGCTCATAAACGACCCATTTCACCTAGGTTACCTCATAAACGACCCATTTGACCTAGGTTAGCTCATAAATGACCCATTTCACCTAGGTTAGCTCAACTTCATCCTCAGAATTTTCAGAATCCAATTCCTCCACCAATCCATCCTCATAAGCTTACTGACCTCATAAACCATCCATTTTACCTAAGTTAGCTCTAAAACGATATGTACTTAGCTTACTTATGTCAAAAATTGCATAATTAACTTAGTTAGCTCATAAACGATCCATTTTACCTAAATTAGCTCTAAAATGACTCATTTTACCTTAGTTAGCTTATAAGTGATCCAATTTATCCAAGTTAGCTCTAAAATGACCCATTTTACGTAGATTAGCTCCTAAATGATCCATTTTACCTACATTAGCTTTAAAATGACCCATTTCACCTAGGTTAGCTCCAAAATGACCCATCTTACCTAGGTTAGCTTATAAATGATCCAGTTTATCCAAGTTAGATCTAAAATGACCCAATTTACCTAGAGTAGCTCCTAAATGATCCATTTCACCTAAGTTAGCTAAAAACGATCCATTTCACCTAAATTAGCTCTTAAATGATCCATTTCACCTAAGTTAGCTAAAAAATGATCCATTTCACCTTAGTTAGCTCAAAACGTGGCATTTCACCTTTGTTAGCTCATAAACGACCCATTTCAACTAAGTTAGCTCAAAACGATCCATTTCACCTTAGTTAGCTCAAAAACGATCCATTTCACCTTAGTTAGCTCAAAAACGATCCATTTCACCTTAGTTAGCTCAAAAACGATGCCCTTCACCTTAGTTAGCTCATAAACGTCCCATTTCAACTAAGTTAGCTCATAAATGATCCATTTCAACTAAATTAGCTCATAAACAACCCATTTCAACTTAGTTAGCTCATAAATGATCCATTCCACCTAAGTTAGCTCATAAATGATCCATTCCACCTAAGTTAGGTCATAAATGACATATACTTCTTGTTCTAGTCTTCTTCTTGTTCTATTCACCTATTTCTAACTTTCTTATTTACCATTTTGCAGATTTCACTCACTTCATGGAAGCTAGCTTGCTATGATGGAGTGCTTGCTTTTTCTTTGCTAAAACTTTGCATTGTATCTACTTGCTATGATAGAACTTGCTATGTTGATGAAACTTTGCTATGTAATATGTATATGGAACAATGTGTATGGATGGAACTTGATGGAACTTGCTATGTTGATGAAACTTTGCTATGTCATATGTATATGGAATTATGTGCTAGATATGTGATATGTTTGCTGTTAAATATATCTATATATGTCATATATATTTGCTGTGAAAATTGTTGGATTAAGAAAAAACAGAAAAAAGAGACAATATGCAGGCTCTTTGCCGTCTGCCACCGACGGCAAAGCCATCAGTAGCGGACGGCAAAGAGGCCACGTGGCAGGCAACTGTACTTCCTGGGAGGCTGACCAATTTGGTCAGTTTGCCTACAGTGGCTGACGGCAAAGGCTTTGCCGTCGGCGGCGGACGGCAAAGGCCTACCGTGTAGTGACGTCGGCTGACATCACTCGGCGGACGGCAAAGGCCTTCCGAAGTTTGCCGTCAGCGGCGGACGGCAAAGGCCTGCCGTTAACCACCTAACGGAGTAACACCGCATTTATTGTCGTCTGCACTCTTTGCCGTCCGCTGCTGATGGCAAATGCTCCTTTGCCGTCAGCCTCCCGAAGCAGACGGCAAAGTACCTCTTTGTCGAACCTTACTTTGCCGTCACCTTTTGCCGTCCGCGGCGGACGGCAAAGACCTTTGCCGTCAGCCATCCATGCCTTTGCCGTCTGCCGTGGCAGATGGCAAAGTAGCTGATTCCTGATCTTTACCTGATGACCATGTCAATGCTATCTCGAAGCATGTCTGTGCTACTCCGATCATCGATAAGAGCATTTGAAGCACAATGCTAAATTCTCTTTATCAATTATCCAAACACCGTTGTATGGGTAATGTCATGAAATTTCTTCCCCCTTTCCTAAAGGGGTTTCTACGTTATATCCTGTCATGGATATCATGCTCTGCTTGTCCTTGGGAAGGATATACCCCTGAAATATGTGTTTAAACACATTTTCCTTTCCATTGTTCTGTTTAATCTAATGATCACCTTTTCCTTTCCATTATTTTGTTTAACCTTTCTAGTGATCTATATGATCTAAGCAGTAATATTCTTATGCTTATGAAAACACCTTGGTGTACAACCGTGTCAGTAAGACCCTATTGCTTTTGTTGATGGCATTCCGGTAACCACCGATGGACGAGAACTTTGCCTAGGTCCGCCTCGTTTCAACGAGCAGGAAAATGGTTCTCTTCGTCCCTCGCCCTTCGTACCGACGTTGTTGCCGACATAACTGACATGCTACCCTCTGACATGCCTTGCTTTCACGACACCGCTCCTCCTACTTTTAACCCACATGGTGGGGTCATAACCCACAGTTCCACATGATCGAAACCTGACTCTCCGGTATACCCCTGTTTCTAAAAGTTATTCCTCACGCTTGGCTTCGTATGTAATTCACGAGCCACCTTCCGAGAGATCATCAATTCAGACACAATACTTATTCCTGATGCTCTGAAACCCTTTCACACTCTGTTTCAGGCCAAGAACGATTGCCTACCCACTTGAAACTTCTTATTGCACCTTCTTGCTTTGCTCTCGATGTCTTTCTTTAATTTCAACTTGAGAGATACATCTATGCCTCGTACACAGAGATAGCCCCCAGGTACCTAACAGGTGTTGAGCTCTGCCCTTCCTGAGTTTTTCCCCTTATCTTTTTCGTAAGTACGATGATGACCTGAAGGAAGAATGACAAACTTTGTCATGATGCCTTGAAGTAGAGAAATGAAGACATCAAGGAAAGGGATCGACTTCCTCGAGAAGAGCAACCAAGAATGAGAAGATCCGTTAGATTTTTGTAGCCAAACTCCTCCCCCCCTGTTCTACCTCTTAAATCTCGGGACGAGATTTCTTGTAGTGGAGGAGATTTGTAACACCCCCAGTGTCATGCTAAAGTGACCTCACACTAATGGTGCCATGTCATCAAGATTAACTAAGTCAAATTGCCATTTGATAAAAATCAAAGCCATTTTCAAATTTAAAATAAAGTCAAATAAATTATTTCTGCAAACAGTAAATCCAAAATGTTCATAATGTTGAAAAATTCATTAACTATTTTTCAAGAATAAACACTTAATTTGCATTCCCCAAATGCCCTTAGGAAATTAATAAGTGGTCCAACATCACATAACTTGGCCATTTTGAATTCTAAAAAATAATTATCCTTTTCCAAATATTCTTGAGACTTGTGTGTGTTGCTCTGGAATTTTATGCAAAGTTTTATAATTAGAAGAATTTCACTAAACTTTTTAGAGGACAATAGCTACTTATAATTTCATAAAAAAGAAATAGAAAGAACCATTGAACACTTTTGGCCCATTTAGCAAAGGAAGAAGGCCCAGCCCACCTCTACTTCATCCCCTCTGTTCGGTACAGGAAACAAGAAGGGTGTGGCACGCATCCATGGCGCCATGGGCATGGATGGCCGCCACGAGCCCCCCCTCGGCTTATAAGGCAGCCTCCCTGGAACCCTAGCTCGCCCTCGTACGATCCACTCTCTTTCCCCATCGAGCCGCCTCCTCCTTGGCACAGAATCGAGTGCGGGGGCTCGCGCGGTGGCCGCGCCATCGTTGTTGTTGCCGCGGCCTATGAGTTCCCCGGCGCTTCTGGAGTTGTCCAGGAGGACCTCCACCCTCAACTTCATCTTCCCCGAGCAACGATTCGAGCTGGGACGGCCCGTGCGCTCGCCATCGACCTCGTCTTCAACGCGTACATCACCGCCATCTCACCGTCGATCCGCACTGCTCCGACCACCCCGGGCCTCGCCGTCAGCTCCTTCGGCCCCGTGGTGAGCTCCTCCTCCATCTTGCCCCTGTTTCCCATCCGATCCGACACCGTAGGCTGCTTGCCCCGTCATGCCCGGAGCTCCGCTCCCGCAGCCATGTCTAGCTGCCCATGCCCCACTGGCCGCGCCCAGGCAGCGCCCGTTACCGCCCGTGCCACTGACCGCCTCCCGTTGCTTCCGAGCGTGGCCGACGGCTCCCTGGCCATGTGCGTGTTGCTGCTGCTTTGCGCTGCCGATGCGTACTGTCACGGCTACCTGCTGGCGCTGCCGCTACTTGCACTGCTTCTACTCGCTCCCTCTACTACACACTGCTGCTTGATGTTTGCTGCTCCTCCCTACTCTGTTGCTCACTACTGCTGCGCTGGTTGCTAGCTACTAATGCCCTCGACGTCGTTGCGGCCTGCTGCTGCTTGTTACTGCTGGCCCTCGGCCTTCTGCGCGCACTCGTCGTATTGTGCCTCGGCCATGGCCGGCCGGACATGCGTGCACACAAGCGTCCGGCGTTCTGCATATGCGTTGCTTGCTCATGTGCGTGCCTACAGCCAGCTACACTTTGGATTAGTACTAGCATTTGTTTAATGTTTGGTAAACTTAGTTGGCCCAATGACAAGTGGCCCCCTCTAGTTTAATTTAGTCTAGCTATTTTTATTAGCATATGTGACACTTACATGTGGGTCCCCTTGACCCTATTGACCATGTTGACTGGACCACCCTGGCCCTACTATCATACACACAGACTAGGGCAGCATTAGGTGACAAAACTATATACAGTTTTTAATTCGAATTATTATATTTCATGAATTACAGAAAATCATTAAAACTTTAGAAAATCATATAAAATAATCCATAACTCGGATGAAAATACTTTATATATGGAAGTTGCTCAGAACGACGAGACGAATCCGGATACGCAGCCCGTTCGTCCGCCACACATCCCTAGCATAGCGAACACGCAACTTTCCCCCTCCGGTTCATCTGTCCGAAAATGCAAAACACCGGGGATATTTTCTCGGATGTTTCCCCCCTTCACCGGTATCACCTCATACTGCGTTAGGTCACCCCTAGCACCGCGCATTGCCATGTTATGCTTTGTGTTGCTTTGTTTGCTCTGTTATTTATTGTGTTCCCCCTTCGTTACTTCTTTCCGGTAGACCCCGAGACCGTTGCCGATACCCCCGATCGACTATGGTGTTGATGACCCCTCCTTGCCAGAGCAACCAGGCAAGCCCCCCCTTTGATCATCAGATATCGCCTACTCTTCTCTCTACTGCTTGCATTAGAGTAGTGTAGCTTGTTACTGCTTTCCGTTAAACCTATTCTGATGCATAGCCTGTCATTGTTGTTAACTGTTGATACCTTACCTGCAATCTTAAATGCTTAGTATAGGATGCTAGTAATTCATCAGTGGCCCTACATTCTTGTCCATCTGCCATGCTATATTTATCGGGCCGTGATCACTCGGGAGGTGATCACGGGTATATACTTATACATATATATATACTATACAGGTGGTGACTAAAGTCGGGTCGGCTCGTTGAGTACCCGCAAGTGATTCTGATGTGGGGGCTGAAGGGGCAGGTGGCTCCATCCAGGTAGTGGTGGGCCTGAGTTCCCGACGGCCCCCGACTGTTACTTTGAGGCGGAGCGACAAGGCAGGTTGAGACCACCTAGGAGAGAGGTGGGCCTGGCCCTGGTCGGCGTTCGCGGTTACTTCAAGATAACACGCTTAACGAGATCTTGGTATTTGATCTGAGTTTGGCCACTGGCCTATACGCACTAACCATCTACGCGGGGACAGTTATGGGCACTCGATGTTGTGGTATCAGCTGAAGCCTTCGTGACGTCAGCGACTGAGCGGCGCGCGCCGGATTGGACCGTAAGCCTGCTCTTGTATTAAGGGGGCTAGTTCTGCTTCCGGCCGCGTACGCAACGTGCAGGTGTGCAATGGGCGATGGACCCAGACCCCTGCGCCATAGGATTTAGACCGGCGTGCTGACCTCTCTGTTGTGCCTAGGTAGGGCTGCGACGTGTTGATCTTCCGAGGCCGGGCATGACCCAAACAAGTGTGTCCGGACAAAGGGGATCGAGCATGTTGGGAAATGTGGTGCACCCCTGCAAGGAAGTTAATCTATTCGAATAGCCGTGATCTTCGGTAACAGGACGACTTGGAGTTGTACCTTGACCTTATGACAACTAGAACCAGATACTTAATAAAACACACCCTTCCAAGTGCCAGATACAACCGGTGATCGCTCTCTCATAGGGCGACGAGGGGAGGATCATCGGTTAGGATTATGCTATGCGATGTTACTTGGTGAACTTACCATCTACTCTCTTCTACATGCTGCAAGGTGGAGGCGGCCAGAAGCGTAGTCTTCGACAGGACTAGCTTCCCCCCTCTTATTCCGGCATTCTGCAGTTCAGTCCACATATACTACCACCTTTCATTGATACCAATGCATATGTAGTGTAGCTCCTTGCTTGCGAGTACTTTGGATGAGTGCTCACGGTTGCTTTGCTCCCCCCTTTCCCCCTTTCTATACTCGATTGCTGTGACCAGACGTTGGAGTCCAGGAGCCAGACGCCACTGTCGATGATGACTGCTACTACTCGGGAGGTGCCTACTACTACGTGCAAGCCGCTGACGACGACCAGGAGTAGTTTAGGAGGATCCCAGGCAGGAGGCCTGCGCCTCTTTCAATCTGTACCCCAGTTTGTGCTAGCCTTCTTAAGGCAAACTTGTTTAACTTATGCCTGTACTCAGATATTGTTGCTTCCGCTGACTCGTCTATGATCGAGCTCTTGTATTCGAGCCCTCGACGCCACTGGCTTGTAATATGATGCTTGTATGACTTATTTTTATTTGAGGGTTGTGTTGTGATATCTTCCCATGAGTCCCTGATCTTGATCGTACACGTTTGCGTGTATGATTAGTGTACGGTCAAATCGGGGGCGTCACAAAATGCACATGGCAGGTTTTACTTGTGGATATCCTCTTCAACCTATGAAGACAATTCATCATGCATATACAGATGTAGCGAAGATAATGACATGCATAATGAAAAATGGACGTCTGCGGAATGACTTCATGCGGAATTTATCATCGCATCACAGAGTAGCAGGAAACATAGCAGACGACCATCAATTTTAAGTGTTACAACCCAAAGAACCAAATGTATCAAAAACAAGAGTTTTAACCACTTGGCAAAAAATTATAGCAACCACCCATATGGACCCGCTTGAAGACTATCAACTCATATGCTTCTCCCCCTTTTGTCAGTAATGACCAAAAAGGTTTGAAGACATAGAACATCTACTTGTTCCCATCAGGAGTAGATGTGGGTGCAGGGTCGATGAGGGAGTCCTGGATTAGGGGGTGTTCGGGCAGTCGGACTATACCTTCAGCCGGACTCCTGGACTATGAAGATATATGATTGAAGACTTCGTCCCGTGTCCGGATGGGACTTTCCTTGGCGTGGAAGGCAAGCTTGGCGATGCGGATATTCAAGATCTCCTACCATTGTAACCGACTCTATGTAACCCTAACCCTATCCGGTGTCTATATAAACCGGAGGGTTGTAGTCCGTAGGCAATCAACTCCATATACAACAATCATACCATAGGCTAGCTTCTAGGGTTTAGCCTCCTTGATCTCGTGGTAGATCTACTCTTGTACTACCCATATCATCAATATTAATCAAGCAGGATGTAGGGTTTTACCTCCATCAAGAGGGCCCGAACTTGGGTAAAACATCGTGTTCCCTGCCTCCTGTTACCATCCGGCCTAGACGCACAGTTCGGGACCCACTACCCGAGATCCGCCGGTTTTGACACCGACATTGGTGCTTTCATTGAGAGTTCCTCTGTGTCGTCGCCTTTAGGCCCGATGGCTCCTTTGATCATCAACAACGATACGATCCAGGGTGAGACTTTTCTCCCCGGACAGATCTTCGTCTTCGGCGGCTTCGCTCTGCGGGCCAATTCGCTAGGCCACCTGGAGCAGATCGAAAGCTACGCCCCTGGCCATCAAGTCAGGTTTGGAAGCTTAAACTACACGGCTGACATCCGCGGAGACTTGATCTTCGACGGGTTCGAGCCACGGCCAAGCGCGCCGCACTATCTCGAGGGGCATGATCTAGCTCTGCCTCCGGACAGTGTCCTGGAGGCCGCACACTCATCGGTTCCGACCCCTAACTCGGAGCCTATTGCACCAATCGAGGATGAGCGGTTGGACGTCACCTTGGGGGCTTCGATCTCAAAGGCGATCGAGCCGAACGCTAGCCCCGCACTCTGCATGATCCGTGACTCCGAGGATCCGGACTCCTTTCCGAACTCCGTACCCCCCGCGCCCCTGCCGATCGAATCCGATTGGGCGCCGATAATAGATTTCACCGCCGGAGACATCTTTCAGCACTCGCCTTGTGGCGATATCCTGAACTCTCTCAAGTCTCTCTCCTTATCAGGAGAGCCCTGGCCGAACTACGGTCAGCGAGGATGGGATACGGACGATGAAGAAATTCAAAGCCCACCCACCACCCACTTGGTAGCCACTGTCGACAATTTAAACGACGTGCTCAACTTCGACTCCGGAGACATCGACAGCATGGATGACGATGCAGGAGATACCGACGAACCAACGCCCATAAGGCATTGAACAGCCACCTCATCTCACGATGTGTACATGGTGGATACCCCTAAAGGAAGCGACAACGAGGAAAAAGGGGATGGGACGGGAGATCGACCCCCCGAAAAGCAATCAAAGCGTCAGCGTAAACGCCGACCCAAGCCCCGCCTCGACAAAAACCCAGCCATAGAGCAGGACGAGCCGGTAGACGATGAGCAGGCCTTAGAGCAACCGTCCAAACAGGGCAACACGGACAGAGAAACCGAACATCCCTCCTCTGGCGAAAACGGCATTCCGGACGACCTCACGCCGAATAAACCTATGGAGCAGAAGAATCTCCATGAGAGGCTCGTTGCAACTGCACGCAGCCTAAAAAAGCAGAAGCGGAAGCTAAAAACAGCGGAAGATGCACTCCGGATTAGATGGAGCAAAGTAATCAATACCATAGATAAGTACGGCGACAGTCGCCGCACTAAAAGCTATCCGAAAAGAAAGCTATTGCCTGAATTCGACGAAGAGGCCCTAGAGCCCTCGCACTCAAAAAATGAAAAAGCCACACGGTCGGATAGACGACCCCATAAAGCGGCAAGCGGCGCCACACCTAAATCGGCATGCGACCCACTTAAGGATTCGCATCATGGCCCAGTCAGGTCCGTTTATGGGCCAAGAAAGCAAGCTCTCGTAAGCAACGCTATGAAGCCATCATCAGAATCCGGTGCACCCAAATACAGGGGCGCCGCACACCCCCTATGTTTCACCGATGAGGTCCTGGACTATGAATTCCCAGAGGGATTCAAACCCGTAAACATAGAGGCATATGATGGAACAACAGACCCTGGAGTTTGGATCGAGGATTATATCCTCCACATACACATGGCTAGAGGAGATGATCTCCACGCCATAAAATATCTACCCCTTAAGCTTAAAGGGCCAGCCCGGCATTGGCTTAAAAGCCTTCCCGAAAACACAATTGGAAGCTGGGAAGAGCTCGAGGATGCTTTCCGAGCAAACTTTCAAGGGACCTATGTCCGCCCTCCGGATGCAGACGATCTTAGTCACATAACTCAACAACCCGGAGAATCAGCTCAACAGTTCTGGAATAGATTCCTCACTAAAAAGAATCAGATAGTCGACTGTCCGGACGCCGAAGCCTTAGCAGCTTTCAGGCATAACGTCCGAGACGAATGGCTCGCCAGACACCTCGGCCAAGAAAAGCCAAGAACAATGGCCGCACCAACAAGCCTCATGACCCGCTTTTGTGCAGGGGAGGACAGCTGGTTGGCAAGATGCAGCCCCAGCGACCCAAGTACATCCGAAACTAGGGATGGAAACGGAAAACCGCGACGCAACAAGGACCGTCGCTGGACTAAGGACAAAAGTCCGAAGAGCACGGCAGTCAATGCCGGATTCAAAGGCTCACGACAAAATCAGGAAAAATCGCCCCCCAGGATAACAGGGACGATCCATCCAACCTAAATAAAATCCTGGACAGGATATGTCAGATACACAGTTCTCCCGGGAAGCCTGCTAACCATACCCACAGAGACTGTTGGGTTTTCATACAATCCGGCAGACTCAATGCCGAACACAAGGGGCTCGACACACCAAGCGAAGACGAGGACGAACCCCAAAAGCAGAGCACCAGGAAACAAAAGAACTTCCCACAAGATGTAAAAACAGTGAACTCACTTCACATAACAAAACGTGCGGCGCCCGTAAAGGTACGCACCACACGGCCCATCCCCAAAGGGTCCTGCCACTGGTTGTCAAAACCGATCATCTTCAACCAGCTAGATTATTCTAGGAATATCAAGAATGTAGGCTGGACTGCCTTGATACTCGATCCAATAATTGCCGGACTCCAGTTTTCAAATGTCCTTATGGACGGCGGCAGTGGACTAAACCTGATATATCAGGATACAATCCAGCACATGGGGATAAACCCAGCAAGAATCCGCCGCAGCAAAACCTCCTTTCAAGGGGTAATACCTGGTCCGGACACCCATTGTATGGGTTTTCTCTGGCTCGAAGTCATATTCGGCTCTGCCGATAACCTCCACTGCGAAAAGCTGACCTTCCATATCGTCCCGTTCTCAAGTCGCTATCAAGCACTACTGGGACGCGAAGCTTTCGCTCGCTTTAACGCAATACCGCATTATGCATCTCTTACGCTTAAGATGCCCGGTCCACGAGGCATCATCTCTTTGAAGGGGAAGCACTAAAGTGCGCCTCCCCAAGCGGAGGACTGTGCGGCCGCTTTGACAGCCCCACAGCAAAATGGTCTCACCGGCCAAAAAACTTCGAAATAGGTCATTCAAGACCACGAACGCGGATAGACGAGTTCGGTGCAAAATCATCATTGATGCAGGCCTAGAAGCCATATACCCCCGCACTAGGGGCTCCACGCATATACAATAAGAGACAATAAAGCTCAATCTTATATATCTTACTTTATACTTTGCTTATTTTAAACTTTTTCGGCACGACCCGTTTTCAACTCAGTTCCTCTCTTTTACAGATGAACGTCGTGCGGCGCCCGTCCAGGATACGGCACAACGGAGACACAGGCGCAGACGTGCAGTAGGGACCCGTCCTAAAGGATTCTTTTTAGATTAAGACCCTGCGTAAACCTTTTTTACTGTCTCTTGTTGCTACACATCCCCTGGTTTTTTCTTTCTGATATAACCAAGGAGGAGGCTGGCGTCTTGGCATGTGGCCACGTCAGAATTTTTGCACGTACCTGGACACTAGGGGCTTTTTTAATAAAGAGTGTTGTTTCGCCCGCACTCATAAAGACCGAACACCTTAGGGAGTGTTCGGCGTCGCGAGTTTTGGCATTATATGCATCAGCTCCGAATCATGTCTTTGGTCAAATGTTGGGTTGCCCGGCTCCTGAGTTCGGCTACCTTACGTTCCGCTCTATCGGCTAAGGTAGCACCAGGAGAACTACTGCGATTGTGCCCCGGTTCGGCCGGGCGAGCACCTCAGTAGAGAAAGCCGAAAACTGACTGTCATGATGTAGCGTGAGACTGGTCAGCCACTCGATGACCTATCGGAATCTATCGGATTCCTCCGCTTTAACGAAGGGCCGCTTCCCGGTCAGGCACATACGCGCCCCGAACTCGGACGAGCGCAGTTGCCACCAAGGGGCTACCTAAATAGTCTCACTGTCAAACTCCTATGGCTAAGTGAAAGTGTTAAAGCATTATAGTCCGGTTGCCTGGCCCGCTGCGCTATCACCTCCTTTGTAGGACCAAGACGTTGGGTTAAGTGTGAAAATGCGTCTTCTGCGAGCACCCCCGCACTATGTGCGTGGGGGCTGAAGCCAACGACTGCCATCTTTCAGATTCTCTTTTCTCCTCAATATATATATATATATATATATATATCTTAAAACGGCCGCACAGGAGGTGTTCCCAATACTTGGAGGCACAAGTATAAAAAAGGCCACTACAGTTTATCAAAATATTACTTTATAATTACATATGCTATCATAACATAGCATCTTTCGGGCACTGCGTCTCTATTACATGAGCGCCTTCAAGAACTTCCTGAAAATAGTGCTCGGAGGGTACTCGGCTTTTGTCCGAATCTCGGGACGCAACAACGGTGGTCTCCATCTCTACCCAGTATGTCTTAACACGGGCAAGAGCCATCCTAGCGCCCTCTATGCATGCTGACCTCTTCATTGCATTTATACGCGGCACCACGTCAAGGAATTGCTGCACCAAGCTAAAATAACTCTTCGGCTCCGATCTCCCCGGCCACAGGTGACCCATGACGTACTTCATGGCGAGTCCAGACAACCTATTCAGTTCGGCCCATTGAGCCAAACGATCATCCACTGCCAGTGGATGCTCTGGATTGTGAAACTACGACCAGAAAAGCTTTTCCACTTCGCGATCTTTCTGATCTCGAAAGTGTTCGGTCGCATCAGCAGCACTCGCTGCCAAGTCCAGATAGGTATCCTCCACACTCCACATCCGGTCCAACGGAGCAAACTTCGGATCACAAAATTTCCTTCGCAGCATAAAGGGCTTTCCACCTGCAATCTGTTCGGCCTGACGCAGCTCCTCCTTCGCAGCTCTCATCGCAGAGCGCGCGTCCTTGGCATTGGCAACGGCCTTCTCTAAGTCCGTCTGTTTCGCCTGGTCTTCTTTTTCAAGAAGTCTACAACGGTCTATAGCGCTTTTTAACTTTTCGGCCATCTCTTCCTTGCTTCGGCAATGAGCAGCCTGTTCGGCTCTCAGCTCTTCAAGGGCTTTCCTGGTGGCCGCATCACTTTCGCTGGCTTGTTCTTTAGCTCGGGCAAGTTCTGCCCTAAGACTCTCCACGGCGGCCGCACCATCTGCGTCAAGCACACACATCGTAAGACACAGGCATAAAACTATTCTTACCTGATGCCGCCCGAGGAATTACATACCTTGAGCCTCATCAAGCCGCTTATTGACAAGCGTGATGTCGGCATCTGCCACGTCCAGTTGCCGCTTTAGTTCGGCAAAATCGTCAGTTCGGCTCGATTCCGGACACCCTGCCGCCTACATTCAAAGGCGACATCTTAGACATGGGATTATGATCCTCCGCGTGTCGTCATTTCTTGATGACACGAAGAGTCTCAGGGGCTACTATCTACACAGGGCGCATCTTACTCATGCGCAACTGACAAAAGTATACATTATCTAATGTACCTCGAAACCCGTCAGTAAACTTTTGACGGCCTCATACAATCCGCTCTCTACGGATGAAATCCTTTCAATCACCGTGCCCATCAATGCGCGGTGCTCCTCTGAGATAGAAGCTCGCCCCAGCAGAATCTTTAGCTCCTCCGGCCGAGCACCAGACGGTGCCGGGCTCGTCCCATGACCTCTTTCGAAGGCCGGACGTGGAGAACCTCGGGGGGCCGCATAGCCACCTTCCGCCCCTGCCGGATTTGGAGAAACCCTCCGCGATGACACCTCAGGGTCGCCCGCCTCGCTAGGCGGCACGGCAGGGGGAGGCGTCCCGCTCTCCATCATCTCCGGAAGGAGATCCCCCGAAGACGAGCTCTGCTGAGAAGGGCTGAGGTCCGAGCTACAAAATAAAGGTTTGGTTAATCTTCTCAGATATAAATCAAGGACTTCCCTCATCCCTCAAAAGGAAAATCTTTTCTCCACTTACGGCTCGCTGGAGGGCTGATCCCCTTGAGGGCGTAGTCCGGCCGAGGAACTCCCCGGCGTCGGACCCTCTGACGAGGATTTTCTCCCCCGTTTCGAGGCCATGGTTTCCGGGTCGTCAGAGGCGGCTCTCTTCTTCCCCTTAGGAGAGGAATTGTCGGTTCCTCCCTTCGGAGTAGCCTCCTTCGAGGAGGCCATAGCTCCCTTGTCCTCCCCCTCCAAAGGCATTATCTCCAGCATCCTGACCAGCACGGGATCCGGCCTGGTTTCAGGAAGGGGAGCCGGACACCTGATTAGCTTTGCCTTCGCTATCCACTCCTGTTTAAAAGGACGGCTCTTTTAGGGGCAAGTTTATGACAATTATACGGATAGAAGGTCCGGGCACAAGGTTGCTTACTTGAGTATCCGGGCGATTGCAGCTTAGGCCTGCGTCCTCGGTTAAATCCGGACACATCTCTTGTGATCCGAAGAACAATCTATACATCTCCGCGGGCGTTGCGCCCATAAAGTTCTGGAGAGCTCGCGGTCCCTCTGGATTAAACTCCCACAGGCGAAGGGGGCGACGTTTGCCGGGCAATATTCGGCGAATCAGCATGACCTGCGTCACCTTGACCAAGCTGAGGTCTCCTTCCAAGAGATCCTTAATTCGGCCCTGTAACAGGGGCACGTCTTTGGGCAAACCCCAATCTAACCCTCTGTTAACCCATGACGCTAGCCGTGGTGGGGGACCCGAGCGAAAGGCAGGAAGCGCCACCCACTTGGTGCTCCGGGAAGCAGTGATATAAAACCACTCTCGTTGCCACAAGCCTAGCTCCTCTTGAAAAGAGCCCTCGGGCCATGGAGCATCAGCATTTTTGCTTATAACAGCGCCTCCGCACTCTGCGTGCCGTCCCTTGATCATCTTCGGCTCCACTTTGAAAGTCTTGAGCCATAATCCAAAGTGAGGGGTAACACGGAGGAACGCTTCGCATACAACGATAAACGAGGAGATATGGAGGATGGACTCCAGAGCTAAGTCGTGGAATTCCAGCCCGTAATAAAACAGCAGTCCCCTCACAAAGGGGTCCATCGGGAAGCCTAACCCCCGAAGGAAGTGAGACACGAACACTACGCTCTCACCGGGCTGGGGACTGGGGATAGCCTGCCTTTGAGCAGGCAACCTGTGCGAAATTTCGGCGGTCAAAAACTTAGCCTCTCTCAACTTTAGCACGTCCTCCTCCGTGACGGAGGAGGGCATCCATCGGCCTTGAAGGTCGGAACCGGACATTGTCGAAGGTCTGAGGCGCCCGGAATCTGGAGCCTAGGGTGTTGGAACTCGAGGCGACGGGCGAACTTGTTTTGGGATTAGAGAAAAGGAGTAAGGCCCTGGTCTCTTTATAAGAGGTTGAATACCAGGAGCCCTCCCCGTAACCGTTTGGGACTCGCCTTTAATCGAGAAAACATGCTAACGGGCACGATTGGGTTACCCACGTCTGTATTGATGAGAATCCTGTAAAAGGGGGGCACACAATCTCTGCTTTGACAAGACGTGCCAAGGAAACCGCCTCGCAAAACACGCTGAGGTGGAAAAGTGAAAACGATTCGAGTGAAGGACTTGGCTGTAGTGTGATGACGCACTGCAGAATACGTCAGCAGATTTGATTTGTGTTAATATTATTCTCTCTATGGCAATATGTGGAAGCTTATTTTGCGGAGCCGGACACTACTCTTGGTGTTTACAAGCTTCTATGAAGGACTTGGAGGAGGAACCCGCCTTGCAATGCCGAAGACAATTTGCGCGCCGGACTCGTCGTCATTGAAGCCTGGTTCAGGGGCTACTGAGGGAGTCCTGGATTAGGGGGTGTTCGGGCAGCCGGACTATACCTTCAGCCGGACTCCTGGACTATGAAGATATAAGATTGAAGACTTCGTCCCGTGTCCGGATGGGACTTTCCTTGGCGTGGAAGGCAAGCTTGGCGATGCGGATATTCAAGATCTCCTACCATTGTAACCGACTCTATGTAACCCTAACCCTATCCGGTGTCTATATAAACCGGAAGGTTGTAGTCCGTAGGCAATCAACTCCATATACAACAATCATACCATAGGCTAACTTCTAGGGTTTAGCCTCCTTGATCTCGTGGTAGATCTACTCTTGTACTACCCATATCATCAATATTAATCAAGCAGGACGTAGGGTTTTACCTCCATCAAGAGGGCCCGAACCTGGGTAAAACATCGTGTTCCCTGATGAAGCTATGTACCTAGGGTAGGGGCACGGACCTGCCTAAAGAGCCCTACCCAAGGACATCCCTAGAAGAAGTCACCTTTCAATCGACTTGAAGGTATCCCACTCGACGGGTTCAAGACACTCGACCAAGAAGCTATCACTCAACCATGAAGCCAACCACTCGACTGCCAGGAGGCCTAAAGTCACTCCGCAGGCAAACGGTCGGCTATTAAGTAGTCTTTATGGTCATTATAGCACTTTATTAGGGGCGTTACCAGTAACGCCCAACCTTAAATGTACCTTAAACCCTGCATCACTGAGGGCAGGAGAGGGCCGGTGAACTCTATATAAGCCACCCCCTCCTCAGGATGAAGGGTTCGCACCCCTGTTATTCACACGCCTATAATCCAATCGACCGCCTCCGGGCACCGAGACGTAGGGCTGTTACTTCCTCCGAGAAGGGCCTGAACTCGTAATCGCCGTGTTTTTACAACTTCCCAATAGCTAAGATCTAGCCTCTCCATACACCCCCCTACATCACTGTCAGAGCTAGAACCACGACAGTTGGCGCCCACCGTGGGGCCGGAATCTTAGCGCCTGATTGGAGAAGTTGCGATTTTTCTGATCCCTTCGATCATGGTTTCGTGCGGAGTTTTGGTGGAGGGCCGCGAGATCCACCTCGGCGCGCTCACGTTCATCGCCGACGACTCCGCCTGGCTTCAGGAGGCACCACTCGACATCGACGCGCTCCCCGTCCGCGGCGCGACGCACTTCCGCGCATGCGTGCGTGGCGTCCTCCCGCGGCAGCCGTCGATCTAGTATCGGTCGGTCCCCGTGTCGCCTCCCCGCTCTATCTCCCACCGGCGCAAGCGCTCCGGTCGGTCGAGACTTCAGAGGTGGGTGAGGCATGCCGTGGCCCGCCAGTCGGCCGCCCCACAAGTCGCGGCAATCGAGCCCGACGAATCCCTCTGCGGCTTGTTCGACCTGTCGACTGGCTCCACGGAGACCGCATCCGAATGCGACAGCAGCGACCCAGCGGCTGAGGTTCTGGCGGTCGATGGAACGCACAGTCCTCCCGGTTTCCCTCGCGCTGATGGAGGCGCGGGTGGGGCGACCCGTCGCATCCCCACGATGAGTATCTCCCCGAACCTCTCACGTCATTACAGCGAGAAGAGCTTCGCCGCCGGAACATGGACGCACTCCGCACTCCTATCGTCGGAGAGACCCCCGAGGCCCGGGCCTTGGAGGACGCGCGCTTGGCTAACTTGGCCGAGCGCACTCGACTGGAGAATCTCCAGCGAGCACTCGACGAGCAAGCACGTCAGCGGGCTCCCGAGTCTAGTCGACGTCAGCTCTTCCCGCCGATGCAGGTATACCGAACCCCAGTCCAGAATTTGGCCGCCGCGACCCGTATTGCAGAATCGATTCAGCCCTCCCAGTCGGAGGCTGGCAGGGGCTTGTTGCAGATCAGAGCATTGCTTCGGGCGGCGGGAAACCAGAATTCCACTGTTTCTCAGTCGCGGGATAGGATCCACAGTCGATCCGTTGCAACAGATACAGTCCAGTCGGCTCACAGCCCGAGATCGCCCCCGAGGCGTGAGGGACGTGGTGACCGGCATGATCAGTACAGAGGGAATGAGCAGTATGATCACCGATCCGATCGTGATGATCGACGTCGAGTGCCAACCCCTCCCCCGAGGAGTGGGTCATATGCGCCTCGACATCGAGATGACAGGCGCCCTCATAGTGTTGGGCAGAGGATTCCAGTCGACCCCAGGGACCCAGGCTTTGGTGCGAGATCTATCCTCGTTCAAGGTTTGGTTGACAGGAACAGAGCTCATTGGGGAGGCCACAACAGAGATGCGCCTGCCAGCAGCAGAGTACATGTTTCGGGGCCAGAGTATTTCAGTCGAGCCATCAGAGCCGCAGTGATTCCTCCCAACTTCAAGTTGGCGACTGGAGTCAGCAAGTTCACCGGTGAGTCTAAACCCGACACTTGGCTCGAAGATTACCGAGTGGCTGTACAGATTGGCGGTGGCAATGATGAGGTGGCCATGAAGCATTTGCCTCTCATGTTAGAG